>NW_009258296.1:340763-369384 GCF_000687185.1 Egretta garzetta | reverse complement strand
CACATTATTTAATTGAAAGTAACAAAAATAAAAGCAGTTTGTCTTCTCCTATGTAATCCATTACTGGCTCAGCAAAAAAGACACATGCTGTTTCTGCATCTACTTCCAAGGTGGATCTTTATAAGGGAGACAAGAAGAGAGCCCCTTACCTTACCAGGAAAAGCTGAAGATGCTACAATATATGACTGATAAACAAAAACAATACCTGAATTGGCCAATTTCTGTTGTGAAAGCAGTGCATCCATTGTGACATTAGACACTAGGTCTTGTTTTCCCCTGAGCATCCCGTATAAATAGTCTGTGACAGCTTAATAAACCCAATTTAGTACATCTGTAACCCTCCACTATCTGCTGCTCCTTACCTTTGCATTCAGTATGTGATGCTGGGAGAGGGTGGCACGCGGAGTCTCATGATAACATTTCTCCATCATGGACTTGTAATATAAAATGGCTTGTGGTCAGGCAGCTACTGGGAATTATCGTATTTCCTCATCATTTTTTTTTCTTTGTTTTTCTTCTCCTTTTGCAAGTGTCACATTCTTTTTATTTTTCTTTCTTTGAGACTTATGACTGCACTGCAGTTTTCAAACTTTAGTTAAGGAGTCACAAAATACCTTGATTCAGCAATTTAGCTGCTTGAGGCTTTAAGAAAAAGGATTCAAGTAGCCTGGGGATCTGGATAAAATAATGTATAAGCTACTTTAAAAAGATAAAAGCAGGCTTTAAAGCACCTGAAAATGCATCGGTGGCCCAACTGATTAGATAACAATTATGTAATCTCTGCATAATTATTAAAAAAAAAAGGACAAAGTCTCAGTTCTTTCCAGACTTCATGTGTGATCCAGAGCCTGCTGAAATCATTGGTAGAACAGTGGAATGATTTCCATCAGCTTTAGAGCAAGCTTTGAACAAAGTCTTCAGTCACGACTATGGGAAGGCTGGAGCCACAGCTGGGGAAGCTGGAGAACGTGAGGAAATATGGGGCTTTTAGGGTAATTTTTGTCTATGTTTGTCCTTTCTATTCACCATGTGATTGATGCACAGATGGTGTTCAGCTCCAGAAGTGAGCTCTTGTTCCAAATTTGGGACCATTCAGAACTTGAACTTTCACTGTCGTTTATTCAGAGGGAGAGTAAGTATTCAAAGGGTTTAGTAGTAGCTTGCCTTCAAACGCTAAGCGCAAAATCAGGGTATGTAAAATACATCTCCACCTGAAGAACTACATCCTGGAGGACTGAAAATTAATATGATCAAGATTTAAAATGTGACACTGAAGAGTCAGAAGCAGCATATGACTGTAAAAAAAAAAGAGAGAGAGAAAGTCAACATGAATTAGACCCTCCAGTATTCACTTCTACATGATGAGAGCGCAGTGGTAGGATTTCACCTTAGAAATTCCACTCTTGCTGGTTAGCAAGGGGCTTTCATGCATACTTTAAACTCCCAAGCAGTTCCTTTAGCTTCCTTGGGACTAAGAAGGTGGTTGAGTTTCTTCATCTGCGTAAGGACTTTCCTAATTTTACACCCAGCCATGCCACTCTCTGCCACTGACACATGGACAAGGGTACTACTGATGTGTCTGAAGACTGTTTGTTGTGCAGGTGACAAATTTCTGTCTTTTACCTCTGTACAATTTTTTTTTCTCTGGCTACTGGACAGGCCAAGTGGTGACCAAAGCATCCATGTTGTTGCAAACCAGGCTACCCAGGCGTATTACGGCGTCATCTCAGTGGGCAATTTTCTTCCCACAACTGCAGTGGGGAGGGGGCTCATGAAACTGATGCTCAGCTCCTGGTCTTGAGAATTCTAAATGTCTGAAACTCAAATCACAGGGAGCCTGTGATAAAATCCCATGGACATTATCAATATTTCTGTAAGAGCTAGGACTACTTAATCATGGTCCACTGACCACCAGAAAGTTCTTTAGCTTTCCAGGTATGGTGATCTGAGAGAGTTTATTTTTCATTATAGCTTCCTGTTAATCCTAGTTTTGATCAATGCTGGGACTAGTGATTATGTACACCTTCAAATCCATATAAAAGTAGTAACAAATGTGTTGTTTTTAAAAATCCTGGCTGTCTTTGTTCCTTGCTCTTCTCTTTTTTTCCACTTTCTTCTCTGGCCCATGATTGTTCAGCTACAATAGCTGTATGTAATGTGTGTTTAGGTGTCTAGGAAAAGAGCAATTTGTACCCTCAGGAGTGATGAATGCATTTCTGAAGAAGCATTATTTGATCTTCTCTTACATGTTCATGCACAGACTTTTCTTAGTTCTGAATTTGTGTATTTGGGTCTTTATAATCTGTAAGAATTAGACCTGTGACACTAACTGAGGAATTTTTCTCTGTTGCTGTTTGATCAGATTCCAACTGAATTTAATTCTGAATGTCTGTGAATCTTTGGTGTTTGCCTTGATATTCAGGATAGAGAGGTGTGTTAATGAACACCAATGTTACCATCATCTCTTTGCTTTCCATGAGTGCCAGTGGAGTAGCACCAGGGTTGGGTGCCCACAGACAGTGAGCACCCTCCACAAAGGCTTTACAGGGAGCACTGGCAGGACCAAGAAACACAGGCAGAGTTCATCAGTGATTTCTCTAACCCCAGTTCCTTGTGCCTCTCTGTGATTCCCTACAGGCCTTTCAGGTAAAACAGCCACCACCAAAAAACAGGCCTCTTAAGTGACAGGAAAGATCACAGGCTTGGAATCTTTGTCGAGCTTGACCAAGAACAGCCATCATCTGACTAACCATCGGTGTGCAAGAAGTAACTCAGATCAAAAAACGAGCCATATTTACTGTCCCCTCACATCAAGGCAGACTAAGAAAAAACTATTTACATACCAGTAAAGCTAAAGCAATACAAAGATAATTTAATCTAAGGTCAGAAAAAAAATCTGTCAGAAATTCCACTCTCAGGAAAGTCTATTATCGTTATTCCTAGTTCAAAGTCCAGGAACACTAATGTATTTCAGCAGCTAATAAAATTACTCTCTGGGATTTCTTAAGTTTGCAGTCCACTGTGCTTACATGTTCCAGGGATAAAAAGGAAAAATACATCAATGCTTTGAAGAAATGCTGTCTAAAATGGAGTCATTCCATCTGAAAACAAATCAACTGTATTATTATAAATACCTAGCTGTGATACAGTAGACACTGAGGCAGCTCACAAAGAAGTCATTGTGCAGGTAGGGAAACTGCAGCGTGGTCTGAGGAGGCAGCTTGCAAAGGTTACCCAGAGCAGTGCTGGTTTCAGAAGTGAGCAGTGAGGAAGTGTGCCCAGTAGTACCGGTGCTTAACCAGGTCAGTTTAGGTAAACCAGTCTCCTTCCTTGCACAAGTAGAGGAAAGAAAGACAAACACAGAGCTACACCTGGGCCTCTAACCAGACTTCCTAAGACTGACTGTGCAGGGCTAAGGAAAAACAGATTAAGAACTGAGCCGCCTCAGCCCGTCACATCCATCAGCATATAATCCCCACCCCTGTTCTCAGTCAGTAAATCCGCTGATAATGTAGTGGAAGGAGCACACAGTTTTTACTTTGCAAGGAAAATGTGATTGAACTTTTGAAATATGTTATGACCTTTTAGTGTAAAACTCTTGCTAAAACAGTAGAAGAATTTTGGCAGGCTAGGGAGAGAAGAGGAAGACGCATATCAAAATGGAGGAAGGCAGAATACTGAGGTACCCTTCCTGCATCAAAGAGCTTCTGAAAACGTCAGTGGGTCTGGGGTGTTCCTGCCTACTCCCCCCCAAGCTGCCCAAAGTAGGCAGGTGACAATTTGCACAATGCTGCTTTGATTGGAGGAGGGCAGGTAGACCTTCGTGTTCCTTTATTCTTGTTTCTTTTTGCATGACTCATTTGAGGTTTCCAGATGGTGAGGCTTGGGGACCTCACTAGTTCCAGCCCTACCCCAGCAGGAACGTGGGGGTGGTGAGGAGTCCCCAGTTTCTTTTTAACTACTGTCTTCTCAGTAAGTTGGCCTCCTTTCTATATTTTTAACCCCTGTTTGGCCCTGCAGAATACAGTTTTTTTACTCCTACATTTGTCCATTTTGGGGCAATATAGTATTGCCGGAGATAGGGACTCACCTCACAGAAACTTTGTTTTACCCTCACACTTAGCTATTGCTCCTGCAGCTGTTGTTGCCCCCCTTATTGAATAACAAATAATATGCACTAGGGAGTGGAAAGGGCCTTTTTACAGCTACATATTTTGGTCATGATGTAATGACATGAACAGGAGAAATGTCTGACTACTGACCACCCCAGGTGCTAGGCAGGAGGGTGGCTGCCATTGTGTTGCTACAGCTGCTGTTCCCCAACCAGGATATGCTGCCAATATTTCAACCCCATCAGTTACACAAGTCTCACTTCCTATGTAAAATGTACATACATGTACATACACACATAAATATATAGTTCCCATAGTTTGCCTTCTCTCCTGCCCCTCCCCAAATCCAGTTACATTTCCCTACTTCCTTTCCTCTTTAGCAGGCGGAAGCTCGTTTTGTTGGTCCCCGACTTAGCAATAGCATTTGTGGAGGGCAGGTTTCTGGCTGGTCTGGGGCACAACTCCCCCCTTGGAGAAGCTGTTGTGTTTGTGGCAGATAAATGAGCCTTACTGCCTGTATGGGTTTGCTTGGGGGGCTGGAAGCCAGCTTTCCCGCCTGCAGTGCCCTCTCCATGGGCTCAGGTGCCAACTCAGCTGCAAAGGGAGATGAAAGCAGCTAAGGAGAAGGTGGATACTGAGCCATACAGCTTGCAGCTCAATGTCTAGTTAAATTCTGAAATATGACTGAATCACAGAATCACAAAGGTTGGACGGGACCTCGGGAGAACATCTAGTCCAAACCCCCTGCTAAAGCAGGTTCTCCTAGAGCATATTACACAGGACTTCGTCCAGGCGGACTGTGTGCAGTGAACACTGACTAAGGAGACATTAAGATTCAGAAATTAGAATGGAAAGGCAGTGCGAATGTAGCGTAACTGAAGAACAAATCAAGGTGAAAGTATTATTTGCAGCAAGCATGCATATGTCCTCAAAAGGCACCACCAAAATTTCCTTCACACCCCAACTATTTCTCTTTGCTTAATTATACTGTGTTTTATGATTTTTTGCAGAAAACTTTAATATGTAATCTCTAAATGGGCCATTGTCAGAGTGAAACTAACAGTACTCTGGTAATTATTAAAAGATTGGTTGCAGTAGTGCTTCTTTTGCTTTCTTTTTTTAAAAGCTTTTAAAGCTTAGCTTCCTAAAGTGCTTTTATTTCTTTTTGTATGAGTAGCAACACATATGTACACTGCAGCTAGCCTGGTAAAAGTTGTAATTTGCTAAGAAATTGAACGTAAAATAATTTTCAACTTGATAGTCATCTCCCTTCCTTTAGCTCGCCTCTGCATGATATTTGGAATTTTGCTTTGAGTGTGAACCAGAGTTTGACGAAAAAGTCTTCACTTCTCATGTTTGCATCCTGCAAATGTTATGTCTTAAATCCTTTTTTCTTCCACATGACTTCATGTGCTAGCAATTTGACTTAATGAGTAGCTACAATAAATGTACAGTATGGAAATATTGTTATAAGCCTGCTAGAGCGTTCCCATGCTCAAACAAAGTGTTGTGTTGAAAGAGATGTAAAATATATAATTACACTGAGGCCTTGAACAAAATCCCATTTCTTAGTTCATTCTTACCCTTTTTTGGACAATGTGAGTGGGCCTTGTTTATGCCCTCTTTTTGAACAGTATTGCTGAGCTTCTAAGCATCGGAGCTTTACTTTCCCTATCATCATCCATGGGTGCATTCAAGCTATTAAAATGAATAGATTTCCTAGTGTATTGTTTATTTTATTTGAAGCTCTGCCAGATTCCTGATGTGATGATGTAATTTAAAAAAATCTCACATATGCCCATTGGTAATTTTATCTGGAAATTTAATTTACTGGAGGCAACAAACAAGCAGAGCCTAGAATTATATGCAATGAGATTTCCCCTCTGGTGTATTTACAAATATTAGACAAGTTACACTTGCCTTCCCCTCTGCTTCAGCCTGTTCCCAGTCTGGTTTTGCTTGCCTACAAGAGCACATGTCATGGCTGTGAGTGTAGATTCCACAGGTGAGAACTGTGATTTTTTTTTTTTTTATTTTTTCTTTAGTTCATTTGCAACCCAGATCTTTCAAGAGTTAAGGAAATAAGTTAAGTGCCAACTTATAACCTAAACATCTCCAGTCTGTCCTGTCCCCTGCCTCCAGGCTTCGGAGGCGTGCGTGTGCCTCATGCATTTCAGGGGGCACCGGGATGCCATTTGCAGGTCCCTACCTGAGTAACAGATGAGCTGCTGTGCTCACATTCTGTGTTTTCCACTGACCTGCCAGTGCTAGCAAGGATTTCTCACCTGAGCACCAGCTGCCTGTGTGAGCCATGTTTTCCCTCCTGCATGCCAGCCTTCTTTCTTGCTGAGACACAATGTAAGCACTGGAAATCCCTGGCTATAGTGTGTCATGGGAGACAAATTGTGGCTGGGGAGTCCTGCCCCATGGCCCATGAGACAGCCCCATTTCAGCCTGTTCAGTCTGTTGACCCAGAGGTTCTGGTTTGTCAGTCAGAGGTTATTATTTCTAATGGAAATTCAACATTTTCTGCTGGAAGCAGACATTTCTTGGTTGAAACTTCATTTTTTCCCCAAGAGAGTTTTGAGTAGAAGTCCCCTGAGCTACCACCACTGCTCCCCCATCCGGTTAGTTTTTGACACTGCCCTGAGGGTTTGTACTTAACCACCATCTTTACCTCTGGGCTAGGGAGCTCATATATGTTCTTATCATGTTAGCAACTTAGTGTGCTTTAGGAAAATGTTTCCCTTCAGCATGAGTATGGTAGGGAGGCCTGGGTAGACTACAAAAGGCAAGGTGGGTCATCTTATAACAGTGCTCAAAAACAGTTTGCTAAACTGTCCTTGATCTTGACATCCTAGTTCATCCTCATAAAATTGAGATAACAGTTTTTCTCAGGAAATGTCTGTTCTGCCAGAACATGAGAAAGGGCTGAAAATCCCACAAGAGAGGTTGGCAAGCCCCAGCCTGATGCTTTTCCAGCCTGCCATGGGGAATGGTGTGCAGCATTGCTCTAGGTCCTGGTTCATGGACATCTTTCTTGAGCAGACATATGTTGCTCAGAGGCCTCCTGCTCTGCTTTACACTACCTAATGTCATGGACTCTCTGACCTGACCAGCTCCTGAGAATATTTTGAAAAACTTATTCAAAACTCTATTTTAAGCAGTTTGTAGCACCAGCACAATAATAGCACTGTCACACTGTTTTACAAGGCCGTAATTTGGTTCCCTCCCTGGCATAAACCAGGAGAACTTTAGTGTGGTAGTTTCTCCAGTTGGTGACTGGCTTACTGCCTTGTAAAACAGCACGACAGGACTATTACTACTGGAGGAAGGGACAGGCATCAGGAGATCCAATTGGTTGACACGTCTTTTTCATTTGGCATAATATTTTTCTTCTTGGAAGTAGCGTATAAAACAAAATGTTTGCAACTGTAACACCTCATAATTTACTTTTTCCCTGCAATGCAAAATCAATTTTAATACAGCTTGCTTAATTTACAGCCAACCTGCCAATACTATTATTCATTCTTTATATAGCACCATAACCAAGGGGGATGCGGCCGCCACGCGAGGCAGGCAGGATGAGGCCGCCATGCCGCCCCACCACACCGAGCAGTGGCTGGCAGCAAGGCCACAGCCCCCTGGCTTCTTCCTGTGGGCCCACACCAGCTGGGAGGGCACAGGGCGTTTCACAACACTGGCAGTGTTTTCCTAAGGACCCTCATTGCTCCTGAAAGATTTGTCCACTTAGGCTTGCAAGGCTCCTATGTGGTAAGGAAGTACTTGCTATCCCTGTCTGAGGTATGAACATTTCAGGCAGAGAGGGGCAAAGCCGAGCACTGGCTGGCGTTTGGCCACCAGCACCAGTACAGGCCTCGTGACCCAGCCCATTGTCACCTGCTTTTGGGATCAAACCTGCATTGGCTGCAAAGGGCCCCAACCATTAAACTGGTCAGGCTGTAACAGCCTGGGCACAGAAAGGAACACTGTGCTACCAACACAGCACAAGGAATGTCACGTCTTTACTTCCTCTAAAACTAGGTGCATTATGTGATTAAATGCCTCTTAAAAGAAAAAAAAAAAAGCTTTCAGAATCTCCAGGCCAGTGCTTCTGTGCGCGTAAAATTTCTCATTCTCTTCTGCTTTGGCACCCTTCAACACATTCAGCCTGGAGCAGTGAATTGTCACCCGGAGCTGCATTACCTGCAGGAAAAAAGAAGTCTCCTCTGAAATAATGTCACCTAGGCTTAGTTCCTCGTCCTGGTTAGCTTTGACTGATAGGGTCATGGTTCCTCAAACCATCAGATCCAGTCTCTGTAGAAGACATAAGGAACAGCACTGTTACAATGCTGACACATGAAAATAGTGAGCAAAGAACAAATTTTGATCAAACTACTGCTTGCCAATTTTTCCTTTTAATTTTTTTTTTCCTAATCAGGTTTGCTTTGAACCAAACTCTGAGCTACAAGCTTTGCTAGGACTAGGTCAAATAAATCAGCCAACTAGCTCTTTTTTCATCCTTAACCTGATCTTGTACAGTTAATAAACATCGCTAAACGTTGTACAGACAGATGAAAACATTTGCTCTTCTAACCATGCAATTGCGCATCTCCCTGCAAACTTGCCCAATTTCCTGTTAGCCGCGCTTCACCTCTGAACAGCTACCAAGTGGTCGCTTTCAGGTTCTCTTACTCTGGGATGGCATTGAGCTACCTAAGTGTGCCTCCAAAGCCAGGGTCTGTCACACGTAAAAACTTGTCATGAGAGTGCGACTGATTGCCTCGGTTCTCTTTTCTGCATTTGCAGCTCTGGTTTGAGTTCCTCAGGAGAATAGCAGTACTGAGTGGCAACCACCACTGGGGCCTGGCTCTCTCCTGTGGACACCTGCTGTGTCCAGACTCACAGTCCCTTGCCTGATTTCGCAGTGGCCAGGTAAGGCCCAGCTGGTGGCCCTGTGTCTCAGCTGCCCACTGCTGGTCCTGCTGCGAAGGAGCAGAGTGAGTGGTGCAAACTGCCCCACTTCACATCCCACCGTGTCCCTGCAAACCCCATTAATGAGCTTATTGCCACAGATGCTGATACCTGAACTGTGAATGGTGGGAGCTGAGAAATGGGGCAGGTCACCCAACCCACCATGTCTACTGCAGGGATGGTAACCCGCAGCCAGGAGCAGCCACTGCAGCTAATTCACACATAAACTAGAGTCGGGCCCCTGTAGGGAGCATCATGCTAATATATTTCAAGCAGACTGGGACAAGTGTATCAGAAAAAGACCCCACGTACGCGCATCCAGCTTTGAAAATACCTGGTAGCTGTACAACCCTCATTAAAGTCCTTTTCAGACCTCACCAGCAGGTTTCCCTGTTAAACCCAATCCACTCAATGTCTCTTCACTGTGAACCTGCTGAAGAGGTGTAAGGTGTGATCGATGCCTCCCACGCAGCTCTCCGTGGTCCCCCGACTCCCTGCAGGCTCCGGCCGCGGAGTTGCCAAGGGGAAGGCCAGGGGGGCATGTGGGAGGACTCTGGGATGTGTTGTCAATGCCAATATTTTTCCAAGAAAATGGAACTTTTTTATTTAAATTGTGGAATCCATTTCTCTGAGGGGAAGCCTGGAAAAAATGACATAAGCTCACAGATCAAAATCTAACAAGTTTGTTCAAATCCCAGATCATGGGTTTTTTTTCTTTTTCTTTCTTTTTTTTTTAAATTGAAGAAAACATTCTGTACTGAAAGGAGAGTCTAGTTCCCACTTGGTAACGTTCCCAATGCACTGCATGCATCTTGGCTGTGTCTCAGAGAGACTCTTCAGAGTGCTGCTGACAGGATTTAAAGCTCACCAGTGGTGCTGGGCTGAGTTTAAAGCCCAAAGCCAGCAGCCGTGGGGGCTGTCTCTGTTTGCATGCATAGTTAATCAGACATTGATTAACATCTTCAGCACAACAAATCCCTGTGGATTGCAATTTAATGGATCCCTCCTCGGCCCTACAAAGAAAACGGCGTAGCACAGTCCACATGAGCTTGCAGAAAACCAGCTCCTGACTGTGAAGTGGGAATGTTTCTGGTCATGTCAGCAGCACTTTGGGCTGCAAGTTTCTTGCTTTCCTATACACATTTGAGGGTGGGACCTTTTCTTTATCAACCAACTCTCTACCTCAGAAAAAAAACACCGTTAGTGGGTTAGTTTATTCACCGCTAACCTTCCCCCCTGCCCTTCTTTTTTTTTTGTCTTTAAAACGTTCAATTAAAACCACAACTGATCATTTTATTGGCCCAGTGTTTCTACTCTGAGATTGCACACCTGGAGGTTTTTACAGGAGTTTAGTTTTGGTCTAATTCCTACGGGTTTTCCCCCCAACATTCCTGCACCATGCCTTTCCTCCCAAAGGATCCTAAAACCATTTACAAACTATAAAAGCTGCTTTTTCTGTAAACAGAAATCACTTTACCCATCAGCGAAGTGCAGCCACCTGGAGGGGAGGGAGAGTGGAAAGCAGCAGCTGTTTAAAAGCACCCCACATTGTTACATTTTAAGTTGGAAAGTGATAAATACTGTATCCAACTGAATGTACGTCTGGAATTTAAGAAGGTAGATGTAATTTTTCAAACTGTAATTTGATTGAGAGAAGATCCTCAGCTCTTGCCCCAAGTGCAAAGAGGCATTTAATTTTAGCATGCAGTCAGGATAGCAGCTTATGACTTATCAGAAGGAAAATCAGGACCTCTGGCAGGAAATTATCCTAAAGCTATGTAGAAAGGAAGAAAAGAACTAAGCGGGTAATCAACTCCCAAGCACAACTGTGTAATATTATTTCATGAAGGACTAAGTGCTGAGCAATCTCAGACTGCTTTGTTTTCCAAGTCTCAGAAAATTACAGCCCAGGGGGATGTGACTGCAACTGCTCTCTTGATGGCATTCAAAAAAATCATCTTTCTCATCATTGTCTGAAAATAATAATAATAATAATAATAATAATAATAATAATAACAACAACAACAACAACAACAACAACAACAACAATAACAATGACACGTACTAGTAATCATACAAGTAAAACCAAGTTTATGTGAACATACTTGAGTCTGATCTTCTTTGTTTTCAAAGGGACAACCTATATGCATTTTAAAATGCTGTGGCCAGGGTCAAGGTTTTAAATGAGCACCTTACTGAAAAGGAGTTTCACAGAAGGCATTAGCAGCTACTCATGCTCCAGTTGTATGGTCATCACAGGACGAGTAATGCCTGCTTATTTACCACTCCTCATCCAGGGGTCTTCCAACGATCCCGAGGGACTGCATGAGAGACAGAACGGGCTGTTACTTGGACCAACATGGTCAAAAGGCACCATTCCTCTTTTAATTAGTAAATCCAGTTATTTTCAAGTCAGAAGAGACTGTTAAAGCACCTATGCTGTCTCCAGGCTATCACAGAGCAGGCAATTCCCGAGAGCTGCTCCTTTGATGAGCCTGGTGCTTGGACATGCTCTAGGAAGAGGAAGGACAGGAAACAAAGGAGTGTCCACTGCTTCCCTTAGCATTATTTTCCTGCATTTTCCTAAAACAAAATGGTGTTAAAGCACTGTCATGCAGTGAATAAAGTAACAAACAGAAAGCAGGGAGAGCTGAAAGGGAGAGCCTTTCGGACTGGGTGGCCTGTGGAGCATACAGGAAAAGGGCAATGACCTGACCCCAAAATAGCAAAAATGATCTTGTGCTGTTGCCTCTGCATTTGTCCCAAAAGAGGTGTTCGGACTCTGCATATCACTCCTGTGTCCTGCCCCAAATCAAGTCTGCAACCTCTTTTACACTCTTTTGTACTATTCATGTGAAATGCCAATGTTAATGCACCTCAGCCAGGGCGTTCACTGCTGTTCTGAAGTGCTCTTGGCAGAGTATGAAGAAAATAACATGTTTTTAAAAAAGATAGGTCATGTTAATGGACAAAGTACAAGTAGGATAAATTCTTCCTGAATTTCTAAATATATTGTAAATTGTGGAAGTTAAAAGAACTTTAAAAATAGTAAGTTTTCTGGGTAGCTCATTTTTCTCTTTTATTTCCATCTGCCCAATTAATATAATGCCAATGAAAGCCATGCTGAGGTCAGAGCAGCACCATCCTGACAAAACACCTATACCCAAACACCAAGTAAACAAGTTTTCTGCAGCTTGATCTAGATTTTGTGGCTCAGTTAATATCTTCTCCATAAATTTATACTTTTTTTCAAAGGGAAATTAGATATTCCTACTACAATAACTTCCCCCCCCAAAAAGCCTGCTAGATGGTAAAGTTAGAGTTAAGGCAGGTTGACTGGACCAGTTGGCACATCTAATTTATTTTCTTTCATTAGCATTAATTGAAGATAACCCTTTTAATTCCATTTGCTTCCCACATGCTGTTTCCATGTTAGAAGGTCATTCACAAGGTGTAAGTCATAACCGGGCTCACTCTATGGAAAGACAGAGCATGTAACTCTTGCAAGGAGATCAACTGATATTTCATCCCTCGACGATAAGAGTCCGAATACATCATGACCAAACCTGTAAAGTATGTCTGCAGGAAACTTTAGAAGGTCTCAATGTTTTTATCAACTCTATCTTTTTTAAGTACTGAAGTGATATAAAAGCAGGGGGAAATGATTATAGAATTTCAGTTCCCAGTATTTCTTTCAAGGCCAGGGGTCAAGCAAAAATGTGCCAGAAATAACCCTGGCCAAATTTACTTGAAAAGTATAAATGCAACCAAAAACATGGAGGCTTTGGAAGCACATTATTTTAAGTACGAAGTGCAACTTCCTTATCCAACAAACATTTACACACCATCTGATTTTGAGAGTATCCCGTCAAGTCCAACAAGCCTAATAGGGTGCATAATTTTAAGCACTCTTGAGTATTTTTAAGATATTTTTTGTCTCTACTCCAGCTTTGTTCAGTGAAACATTATTTTGCTTATATATGTAGAAGTTGGTTATGCTTTGAGAAGCCTGCCTAGGTGTTGTGTTAATTTATTTAACAGACAAAGAAGTATTCATACCTTGGGCATAGGAGTGAAATGTGTACATAAAGGTGTGCTCTAATATGAGAATTGCATGGATGGAGGAGTTAAAGTCCCATAATGAATTTACATATGAGCCTGAAATTTTTGGTAGAAGAGATATCTGGGCAGTCAGAGTCCATATTATCAAAGCTGTGTTCTGAATATATTTGAAAAAATACTTTTTGGCAACCATATAACCCTGATTGAGTTACAGTATTAGCATAGGTAATTCTGGCATACATAAAGTATGGCAATGGCTAGCGTTTGTAAACATGCATCTAAGTATTATAGCTTGAGGATAAAAACAGAGCCAAAGAGAACTGTTTTCCTGGGAGGAGATCTCTGGCATATGCCATATTTTTTTTTCTTCTGCTAAATATGAAGGGAGGTTTGTGGGTATGAGAAAAGGCTTTGGCTTTGTTAGAAAGCTTGCTCAAAGAGTAATAATATTTAACTTATACTTTGTGTAAGTAGTATTTATTGTGCAAGTATATAATATCTTCTGTAATAACTTTAATATGTCCATGGGATTGTTCAGTAGGATGTACCAAATGAAAGGGATATTTAACAGGTCTATTTTTATCAGTGCTTCTACCTAACGATCTACCACATATGCATACCATGTGGAAGACATGGGACCCAAATAGGGAGACTTGGAGTAGGTTCAGGACAATATTTCAGGCAAAATTGGAGCTTGGATTCAGGGGTAGATTCAAGGTCAGCCTGAAATCACCTTTTCTGCTCTTGCAAGTCTTCACATCTGCATGGCAGGCAGAAGTCATGAGAGGACTGTTCTTCTAAGTTGTTAATACTGGAAACCTCACTCGTTAACAGTCATCCTTGTGACTGTCCACTGCTTGTCCCCAAAATTCCAGAAGTAAGGCTATCTTAAAGAAATTCTGCTTGCATTTTTGCCCCATGCAGAAGAAGCAGCCCTCTTAGATTTCAGATGTGATCCAAACCTGTGGAGGAGTTTCTCATCTGAGAAACCACCCAACTCTTCTATCTAATCCCCCATGATGGAAAAAATGTGTTGTGCTGAGTAGAACCTTGGCTCTGTAGCAATGTGGTACATTGCTACAGTCAGAAAGGAATAATATTCTTTCATATGACTGTGAACATTCCTATTCTATAACAAGGATATAATCCCCTTCAGAAAGGCCTCTATTACATTTCACGGGAGCATTCCATGAGGGTTCCTTCTCTTCCCTCCTTTCCCCTGCAAAAATGCAATGTGATTCCAAAACAAGTCCATCCCTCAAACTTCTTAAAATTAACTGGATGGGTTGCATGACCTGCAGTGGTCTACGGTACCTCCGTTTCAATCTGACCTAGAATGGGAGGAAGTAGCCAGCCATTTCCCAAAATGCAAATTTTTCTCATAATCAACACAGGTCTTTTAAATGTTTTAAATCCACATTACAGAAAGCTAACGCCACTTATAGTACTAAGTGGCTGCCTTTTTTGTTCAGGTAGATGCCTGCTTTTAGGATTGTATAAGACACAAACAATTCAAGAAGTGATTCTTCCATGTTAAGTTTTGGGTAGTCATGCTGGTAAGGAAATGCCAATATTCATGCTGTATTCCATGCAACAGACCAGTTCCTATAGCTATTTGTTAAGTTCTACCCATCAGCTGAACCGTTTCCAGGTACATGAACAAGAAGAAGGGATTTTTTTCTTTTTTTCTGATTTCTAACACATGAGATGTCTGATTTAAATTTGATACTGTAGATGAAATATAGTTAATGAATTTTCCTACCTCTCTTTACATTATGGAACAAAGATGATATTTTCCAGGGGAACTTGTTGCTGTTTCTTTTTCTAAAGAGCCCAAATATGTATTTAGGCAAACCTGTTTCATATTTCATGCTTTATTGGTGCTTTACATAATTTTAAATAGATTTGAGTTCAGAGAATTCTGTGAAGTCTAAACCAGATTTTCTAATGATTAGTGGAAAGGTATCAGGGCAAATTCTGCTGCGGACTGTGGTCGTCATCATCCAAACCCAGACCTCAGAACTGAATATACAGACCTGCAAAGATCACTGCCAATGAGGTTTTTGGGTGGTATTGAGTTGACTTGGAGGTTCTTGCTGGATTCTCCTTCCCTTCTGCCTGCAGCAAGAGAAAAAGAGCCAGGCTAAAACTGTCCTTTACCAATTTGTGGGTATGGTTTTAATTCCTTGGGGCTGAGAGCTGTAGTTGGCATTAGGTTTCTCTGACCGAGTATAGAAAATCAGAACATAACTGAAACAGGAAAGGGATTAAAAGGATGGAAAAAAGGGAAGGGGCACAACCACAACCCCAAAATCGTTCCTACTGCATGCAATTCCACCCATGCCTATTGTGCTTAGCTGCCTTTTCCCATGCACTTGTTTTTGATCTACAGCACACGCGACGGTGGTAAATACTAAAACCGAGGGAACATTTGCAAGCTATCAAAGGAGGTGGAGTCACTCAGGCAACTGGAAAAGGAAACTCTGCTATTTCTCAAGATATTTATAGAAGGGTACCCCCACTGCCATTTGTGCTTCAGGGAGGTCCTTCCCTTGATTGCTGATAGTGTGTACTTTAGCCATGTGTGGTGCAGCAGATTGGGCTCTGCACTGTGAGCCACAGTTCCCCTTTCCCAGAGCTTCCTTTGAACTTTGCAGCCCTACGCAATAAAGTTATGTGTGGTGTTGGGCTGGCCCACCCAGAGAGTGAGATATTTCTTGGAAGCTGGCTTCCACTTCCCTATGGCAAACTACTGTGAAAATGCTATGGTAGGCTCTCTGCCTACCATACTGCCAACACTGCTTCTCCCTCCCCTCCTCGCTCCAGCCTGCCCACTGGAGGCAGACTAGGACTATCCCAGCCAGAGCAGCACCCCTTGCTCAGTGTTGTCTCTGATTCAGGACCTTCCATTACCATCCCATTCCATGTGGCTTGCTTGCAAAGCGGGATTTTCATTGACAACATCACATTTGCCCAAAGCTATTGTTTCAGCTTTTGTTTTTAATTGCAGTGTTCTCAATAGCTGGCCTTTTTTTCCCTTTTCTTTGATTATGAGAGAAACAGGGCTATGTTCCATGTGTTTCCTTAGTGATGGTGGCTTTTAAATCTCTAGCCTGTTCTCAAAACAACAGTTGGAAAATACTTTTCAGGTCTCTCTCCCCAGCAACAGCTGGTGCATTTTCAAGGACTTGGGTTTAAGACAAGAGAAGGGAAGGGAACACCAGAAGGAGCAAGCAAGCCCGTCAGCTCTCTTATCCAAACACACTGTCATTCCCATGATTGATGGCGTCCTTGGCCAAACTCTGGAAGGTTTTCAAACACGTTCTGTTCTGTGGTGGTTTGAGTTTCAGAGGGTCATTCTGGCAGGTGTGACTGTACACAAATTAAGTGTTAGCTCCCCAAATAAGTACTAAGTCCAGAAGATAACAAGTACAATTTTCACAACTCACTACCTTTGAGCAAAGCAAATTGTCTTAGAGATTAGGGAAACTCAGGAAAGACTCTGAGAAGTTTACAGTTCACTAGGCACTGAGTATAAAGTTAGTAATTTATTACTTCTGCCAAGAAATATATGTTACACGCCCAGGACTGTGAATATAAATTTTTATTATGTGGCTTTAAAAAACAAAACAAAACATGAAAAAACAACCAAAAAAACCAAACCATATATTCAAAGTACAATTTTAGTCTTGTAGCCAAGCAAATACCCTGTTTACTCAAAAACATCAGGAAAAGGCTTATGAAATAGTTATCTTTTCACTGAAAAGAAAAAACTCTAACTTCAAATGGCTCTAAAAGAGTCCCAAACTTGAGGACAAGCAGCTTTATGTTCAGTTGTTGGTACAGGGCAAGTATTTGATACAATGCGATGTTAAGTTCAAATGTGACTCAATTTGACAATTTCAAATGCACTGTCAAAATGAAAAGGTCAAACAACTGTGTACACCTTTTAAATCGAACTCTCAAATTTTATGTCCATAAATTAGAAAACCATGTTTTTCTCGTGTTTTCTTCTGCTGTGAACCATGATGAGAAGAGTGTATCAGTCTATATATGCCCTGCCTGGACACCTGTATCAGAGTCAAACAGAAGCACTTCCCTCTGCTTCCACAAAGTGAATCGCTACCTTTTTTTCTTTTATGAATAATACTTTGCACATACCACACCTTCCACCAAAATTTCCAGAAGTGGAAAAAGTGTCCCTATACCTTTGGGAGACTGGAAAGTGTGAAGTGAGGAAGAGAGAAGGTGTTGAGTTCCCAGCAATAGAGGGAAAGTCAGAGCAGATGTAAAGAATCAATTCCGGTTCATCCCTCTGCTAATGTGTTGCTGTAACTATTAAACCTTACCCTCCTCGTATTAATAACAGGAAGTCACTGGAGAGTTACCCACCCAGCTCGCGGATCTACTTGGAAACATGCTTTTTCTGTGTTTTTCCAGGGTTCTCTGGAGAACAATAGACTCATAGGTTGTTTCTGGAATTGGCATAGACGGATTAAAAGAAGAAACCCCAAATACTGTGTGATATTTGTGGGTCTATACATTTGGCAGGGCTCTTGGTTTTGCCAGCAGGCAGATGGGTAGAAATCAAAGACTGTATTCAGTCACTGTATGAGCTTTGTGGCTGCTTCCAGATGCTTCCAAACTCTGGGAATTTGCCTTTATTCTGGAAAATGCTGGAATTAATTTTGCTTTTACAATTGCACTAACCATGGTCAGTGCTTCATCCCCTGCCACTGAAGGACAAGAGAAATTTTCTGCCATGGATGAGTCAGATTTGTCACGTGCAAAAATCTTGCTCTTGGCAGATCTTCCTAATCAAGCACATTTCTCGTTAGCATGGATGCTGCAGTATTGTTTCCTCTGCTTTGCCAGCTGCCTCAGATCCCTGCCTCTTTAAAAGTCCCAACCAACTTGTTGCAGGGGCCCAAACTCCCACACGTGTCTAAGACTGAAACACTTCAGTACTTTACAGCCTACTCAAATTGGATCATTGTGCATGTGCCTCCAGTCTGCCCTGGCACATGAATCACCCTTTAAATGAGAACTCTTATTTACCATTATACTACTTCAAATGTATAAAGGTAACTAGATGTTTCATTTACAACCAGCTTCTGAATCCTGGCCTTGAGGATCTCATTCTGGTTTTAATTTCTCAAATACTTTTGTTTTGAATATATTGTCAGTGATTGAAAACGTACACAGGGTGGGAAGGGGAAAGGCAGCAGAAGAGGCAACCACATAGCTTGTGAAAGGCTGGAATGGGGCAGATACTGCAGAACAATATGCATCGAGGAAGGCACAGAGGATGTGCTGGCAACTTTAGGGAGCTTTAAAGTGACGTGGATGTAAAATGTTCCCAGCATGAGGCTGCATTACTCTGCCAGAGTACTGCAATGGAGAAGTACTGCCAAAATGCAGAAGTTTCCAGTATCTCACTGAACATGGGAGCTATGAAAAGCAGTCATAGAGGCTGCTTTGTCATTGCAAATACAGGAGGGGCAGGGCTGATAAAGGGAGAGAATTACTCTCTTCCACCACCCCTGCCCCCATATATGTTGACAGCATTGTCTCTATGGTCCCTTTATAGATAATGGAGAGAAATTAGCCCTCTGTGGGAAATATCAGACTATTTCAAAACCTACTTTAAAAAGGAATAAATAATTCCCTACTTCACACTGTATATTGACTTGATAGCTGCTGCCTATGAAAAGACTCTGGAGTGACTAGCTTATAGGCAGATGTCTACATTGTAGACTTTATCTGACTGCAGTTAGTGAGATAAAATCCCACCCAAACCAACTCAATACTGCAAGGACATTTTCCAGAATTGCTTCATATACGCCCTGAGGACCATACTGAGACTTTTTGTAGGGAGAGCCTTTGATGTCAGCATGGCATGAGGTCTTTGGACTGGGCTCTGCAGCCTTTCCACAGGTCTTCATGAACAGATGCTCTTGTGGCAGAGATTGAATGAAAAAATATACATATACACACATTTTTATAAAATACATATAAACAAGTATATGTACAAACTTGAAGATGAAAAGTCAAGTTTTTGTTCTGAGTTTGGAAGAAGGCTTGTAAATGTGTAGGCACTTGATTAATAAGAGCTCATTTATCCCTTACTAGTCCTTATGGCTGTCATTACGTTGGGGAGGTGGCACAGTGTTAGCACTGCATGGTGGCACACACGAACCCAGTGTGAGACACGGGTTACAAAAAACAAGAGAAGATCCATATTGAGTGTCATGTATGCAAAATTAATAAAACTGAAGTGCTGGGTTTTGTCACTTTACATAAATTACTACCAAATTTCTGCTAAACTATTTTCTTATGTGTGGCATATTCTTTTCTGACACTGAATATGGTCTGGTCATGAGTTACCATTCTAGAGCTCATCACTCTGCATTTTAGGCACTTCTTCATTTACAGTAAAGCTTTAATTATGTTATACTCATAGTTTACTTGTAAAAAACACGAATCCAAAACCACCACCACCACCCCAAAAAAAACCCCAGGTTAATTGATTTTTTAGATCTAAAAAATCAATTAAGTGGTAGCAGCACTGTGGATATTTTCTTCCTTGTTGGGAAGTTGGCTAATAGATTGGATTGCTCTGAAGGTTGTTCCCAAATATTGGATCTGTGGCAGGAATCCAAACTAAACTTAAATGTGTTTCTACTAATGTTGTAGTACAGCAATTACTTAAATAAAGGAAATATGTTACCTAAACTTGTTATTCACTCTGAAGGTGAGCTGAAGCCTTCTGAAGATGACGGGGATCGAGCCTCCATTAATTTCCTTTCACAGTCAGTTTAATTTTGATCATTAGGGTAGACCCTCAGTATACTAAAAGTAAGGTGTAGGGGGTTTTTTTTATAAAAGAGGATGCTAAATTAGAGTTTTTGTTCACTCAAGTACAGGCAGAAAAGTGGGCAAGTCAAACAACAGGTTCTGAAGAGGAAATCCTCCAGACAATCAACCTTAGAAATAATGAAGTTAGGTGGAGAAACATTTGCCAACATTCCCATCATAGCCCAAAATATCTGAGCCTTAAGGACAGGTGTGAGGAGCAAAGGGGACACAGAGGAAGGAAAACACTCAAGCAGGAAACAGGTTGTTTGAAAAGTGGTTATTTAAAATTGGCTTCTACACTGTGATTCAAAGAACAATTCGGTGTTACTTTTAAAAGAAAGGAATGAAACCAGGCAAAGAGTGAGAAATTAAGGTAAGAATGTTTTTTCTTGCTCTTAACTTGTGTGTTGTCTACTTCTGTGAAAATCCCTACTTTCCGGTCTTTTTAAATATGAATGTCTACCCTGAAAAGCATGTAACAATGACTTTGCTCTTAAGCTTAGGCAGAGACTTTAATAGATGTTAATAATTTATGTGGCTTTAGTGAAAGCTGTTATTGTTTAGATCCCACACAAATAAAACCATTGCTATCACCTGTCATAATATGCTGTATTGTTGTATGTTAAGATAAAAGTCCATTAGAGTGATTGGCTAATTCACCGCAAGAATTCAAAGGCTGTTTATCTCGATTAGTTAAGACCTGTAATTACAGCAGTTTGACCTCGAGGAAGGTAATTACTCCACAAAAGCTCTCTACAGGAAACCAGACATTAGCCTTGGCTAATTAGCTTGACATTCACAAGCTGCCCGTATCAAAATGCAGATGGTTTGGCAACACCAGCATGCAAACAACATCTACACCAGCCCCCAGAAAAGCAACTGCCTGTCAATGATGGCTAAGAGTGAAATTATTTTCTTGCTGGCTTTTATAACTTGTTTTAAGAAAAATCCTTTTCCCAGAGACAATTTCCCATGGAGGAAGATGGAAGAAGTGGATGGCAGCCTGGGAGACTGACTCAATTTATTATGGGAAAAGAGTAGATGAGGCTGGTTCCGTAAACTTTTCTGTTATTCCTGGTCCTTCTGACAGTGATTAGTCTTCTCATGCCTATTGGCACATTCTTCAATCCTTCTTTTCACTGTCTGTAGGGTTTATATTTAGGATGCAGTAGGCTCCCTACATATGGTCCAAATACATCTCAGCAACAATCAAAGAAAAAAATAGCATTTAATTTATGCTAAAAGTTGCATCATTTGCACACAAAATAAAGCTGAGTTTTGGTTTGGATTTACAGTTCCAGCTTCCATAGATGTATAAATAAAGATTCAATTAGTCCTGTAGAGATGTTGTAACGTGTACTCAGCATCTAGCTCAAAATAAGGTCTGAGTAGAGTTCACACTTTTTTTAAGAAAAGAGAATTTGGAGTTATTAATTTAGTGTCCTTCCCAAGTGACAGCCAAACTTTAACCTATACTTGAATTTTTTTCTCCAACACAGTTTCATACTGCATGTCTTACCACATTATTGATCTGGTGCCATTTATGTGAGTGCAGTACAATGAAAGAAAAAAAATTGTCATTCAACAGTATGGCAATGTATGGTAGGTCCAGACACTGAAATGCAAGTCTTCTTTATACTTCTCCAACAACAACTACAGAACAAGGGGTTGTATTACGAATGAGTGTTTCAGCAAATGATCAGCCTGTGAATTTGGGTTGTGCCCAATAACCCACATCAGCAACCAGAATGCCTTGGCCCTGCTCTGAAAGCACGCTTGTGAGCAATGAGAGAGTTGCTTATTACTCTTCACATTCAGTGTGCCCACCACACTTTTGGGGTGTCTGTCCATTTGGGGTGGCAGCAGATCCTACCATGATACTGCACTGGGAAGGGCTGACACAAAGCAGGCAGTTTGACACATCTCTGATTAAATGGTAGGCTCCGATATATGTCTGGATCAAACAGCAGTTTTGCCCAGACCTTGCTAAGATCCCAAACATGTGATGTCTCTCTCTTTCGTGGCCCTAATCTTTCTCCTAAAGTCTTTGGAAAGCCTGACCTCATCTTCACACATCTCTGCTCTGAACATTGCATACAGTAAAGAAGTGCTCTGGTGGAAATAGAGCCAGCATGCTGCTTCCTGCTGCCACTAGGTAAAATTACCCTCTGAACCCCAGGGAAAAAGTATCTGAGAAGACCTAAACTTGAAATTGCCCTAAACTAGCTACTGTCCTTTGCAGTTTTACTGGAAGACATATGTGTCACACATATAAATGGTAATAAGATAGATCCTATGTCAAACCTGTCATGTGTATTACTAGTGAAAGAGTGGATCTTTGAAGAATTCATCTGGACAATTTTGGTTAAAGCTTCTCATGCTATTTAAAAAATATTAAAATAGTACTTTTAAAATATTTCCTATTAAAATAGTATTTTATAATAGTTTATAATATATATAAAGGTTTGAGGATCTTACTAGTAAAAATATAGACACAGAAGTTAAAGCTATAATAAGACATATTCTTACTGCGTGCCTAAAATTTGTAATATGATAGGTAGCAAGATAATCAGTATATATAAATAACGGAGGCATACCTGCTTTTCTTTTTCCACTGTTTGTATTAAAAAAAACTTACTCAATGTAAAAATATTTTGTTATCTCAAATGCAATTTTAAAAGCAAAATGTAACAATGTCATTTTGTTCTTCCTGCCACAGACATTTTTTTGTGATAGAAGACATGCTTTGCAAATCAAGAAAGGATCCAAAAGGAGGATGATTCAAAAAAATTGAGTGCGTTACTGAAGTGGGGTAAATGAGTGTTCATGGGTATTGCTGGGAACTTTTCCGCCTGCTTCTTCTGTCTTTCTCTGAACATTACAGTGTTCAGCTTTCCATCAGCAAAACCACTTTTGCTATGCCTTCTGCAATTGTCCATAAACTTAATAGAAGAAAGGACTAGATTATCTTGCAACTTTTATGAGATGCAGATGAAATGGGGAACAGGGAAGAAGAAATCCCCCCTGTGGAGTTAAATATGTTCTGCAGTCCTTTCTTTTAAGTAATTTTTTCCCCCTCTTCAAGATGTGAGATGGTTGAAGAATGCTGGAATAAATATTAACAAATGTACTTCTCCTGTGTTTATTTGTCATTCACTTATGTTCCAGTCTTGGCACAAGCAGTATTTTTTTGCTCAACTAACTGAGAAATATCTACATTTGTTAAGTGTTGTTTGAACCTCCCTAAAAGTAAAAAACAAAAGAAAATATGTATACAAAAGACGCTTTTGTTGCACTGAAAAATGTCAGCTAGCCCTGTGGAAGAATGTGCTAATCAAAGAAGATTTGCTGATATGTAGGGAATCATCTGATAGACAAAATTAATGTTCTTCCTCTCACCATTTCTGACACCTGCTCTTGCCCCAGGTTTACCTTGCTGTTACACAAGAGTCTTTAGAAATGTCATGAAATTGTCCATTATGTTCACAGACATTGACAACATGTCTCAAATCTGATGCTTTTGCAGGCAGTTCCAGAATCTGTAAAGGCACGTTTACCTTGCTCCATGGAAGGCTATGGAAATGCAGTCCTGGTGGTGTTACACTGTCAGCATATCAAAGCTAGCTGGTCTAAACCTGACTCAGGTATGTCTCATGATGTTCAACTATTTTTCTGGTTAAAGCACAGATCAATCTCAGAATACGGGGGTTGTAAAATTGATACATTTTGACAGAAAATAGCCTGGCCACAATCCCTCACAACCTTCCCTCCCAAACATTGCTGGTCTGTCAGTCTGTCAGAAATACCTCCTTCCAAGGTCATACAGAGAGTTGCTCTGCTGGGGCACACACAAGTACATTAGTGCAGTCCCAGGGCACTTTTTTAGGGTAGAGAGAAAATCACAGAATCACAGAATGGCAAGGGTTGGAAGAGACCTCAGGAGATCATCTAGTCAACCCTCCTGCTAAAGCAGGTTCACATGAAGACCTATGCTATTCAGCAAACCACGCAGGAAGCATAGCAAAATAATTTCCCCTTGTCTGCCCTTAACTCTCTCTCTTGCTTTAATTCTGACTTACTTGTGCCTTAATTCTGATTCAAGGCAACTCCCCTCAACGTAAGTACATCCTAAAACTAAATGCTCCTATGGTTGCTTGAGATTTCTGTGTGGAGTCAAAAGTTAGGGGTGGCCATCAAATACCAAGTGGTGAATTTCTCCCAGCATGAAGCATTTCAGGAAAGCAAAGGGGTAACAGA
The DNA here is from genome assembly GCF_000687185.1 of Egretta garzetta. Classification (NCBI taxonomy): domain Eukaryota; kingdom Metazoa; phylum Chordata; class Aves; order Pelecaniformes; family Ardeidae; genus Egretta; species Egretta garzetta. The sequence goes on along the minus strand of NW_009258296.1, from coordinate 345,121 downwards.
AGCTATGGAGGCTCAGGAATACAATGTGGTTTCCTGATCTTCTAAGTAACATTACTACCTCTTCCCGTTCCCTCACCTGGCCTCCAAATCCAGGCTTTGTGACATATTGAGAAACATGAATGATGTCCCTGCAAACATACAGATGTCAATCCAGTCTTCCTGCATGGCACTGAAAATCCACAGAGCAGGACTTACAAATTACAGCATGTGCCAACACTGGAAATGAATATGCTAGTGAAGGCACCTTTTCCAGTTTCTCAGTTCCATTCCATGCCATGAAGTTTCACAGGGCAGAGAACCATTCAAGCTGCCTCCAAGGCCTAAGGATGGTATTAGAGTGAAGTGAGAAAAGGACACATATCTACTTTCCCACTCCATGCAGCCATGGATTTTAAGCCTACCTGCTTTCTAGATGCCAAAAAGGCTGTAAACACAGTGGTGGGGCATGGGAGACTGGGAGTAGGGGAGCTAAGTCAGATATGGCTATTTTTCCTTCAGGAAAATCCCAGCAAAAAGCCACTGGACCCAAATCAGTGAGCCTGAGTGTGATGCATCCCAAGCCTGCTTTTGGAAAGGTAGCTTGTTATGTGTATGGGATGAAAAACTGTATCCTGGAAAAACACAGAAAGTAAATATTTAAAGGAAAAAAAAGCACAATGAAACAAATGCCTTGTGTTTATATTTCCATGGGCCACTGCCAAGTATCTCTCCGCCTGTTACCCATCTAATGTTTAGTGTACCATATGTTTTTTAAACCAGTGGATTAAGCTCCTCCATGGTTGTGAAAAACATCAGTGTATTTGTTCTGGACTTCCTCTCCCTACATTTGTTGTTAATTTAAAAGTTTCTCACATCCCTCTAACAATTTCTCTCTGTCTGTTTACATGTTTTAGATTTCTGATGGAATGTATATATTGCTCTTACCGCCACCCAGGATATGTTATCCCCAGGAACATCAAATGTCGCTCACCCACATTTTAGTGGACGTCTGAAAACACAGGCCAGGAGTATCCATGGTGTCTTTTCAGTGCCAAGCTCCTTGATGCCTGCCTTTTAATGTTCAGAGCACCATTTCCCTTCAAGGAGAGGAAAACTGTCAGGTCTCAACCTCTGTTCAGAGCTCAGCAAAAGTCTTAATCTAAATATTTTTTGAGTGAGTAAGAATGAGAACCAGACACTCCTAGTTCCAACTTAGCCTCTATCATAGCTATTTTAGCTACATGCTTCACTTTGTGACACTCTGTGGTCAAGCAACATGTTAGAAGCCAGCCAGGGAGCTGATTTTTTGCACATCATGTTTTTTCACATCTCTGCATAGCTGGAGATGCACACATCTTCTCAGTCTCAGAAGCTCAGTTCTTGAAGACACAACCACCAATGCCACCCATTTTTCCTTCTTTCAGCTCTGATCTGCCAAATGGAGAAAGAGGTTCTATTAACTGTCATTGATATGGTCCTATGAATTACACAGCAACCTTAGCATAAGGTGCAGCTTTAATGTTACTGATATCTGTGGTGAGGATTAGGGAACGTGGTTGAAGCATATGCATTCTTCTGTGTGGTTTCCATTTTCCCTGAAAATGGAACATACGAAGCACAAGCAAAACTGGAGTAAAGACTAGCAGGACTGCTACCCTCATTTTGAATGTACAAACAATTGGTGGCACATTTGTAATGGCTTGTGGTAAGTATTCTGGAGAACGCATTTGTTAGTGAAAACCTGGTTAGAGCAACAAATATATACAAATAACACATTTTGATTTGTAAATATGACCGTTCTCTGCAGGAATCCCCTTGCCAGAGGGGCACTCACCCTCACCGGAGACATATGGGTATGTCACATGCAATGTGCAAGTCAAACATCACAAAATATTTGGCTCTGGATGCCTGCAAGGGAAGGAGTTGGTCAAAAGCAGTCACTTCCACCCCTGAGCAAACAGCCTTGCCCACGCATTTCCTATGCAGTTGCAGGTACAGCACTTGGATGGATGTTTGATCATCTCCGCTTTTTGGTGTGTCTGGACAGCTCAGGCCAGTACAGAGCCCCAGCAGGCCCATGGGATGCCAGGAACTTGCTCATTTGTTGTGGGAAAAACAATGAGGCTGTCGTTGTAAACCAGAACAGCAATCTTTTCCAGTGCTAGATCGTGGGTGAGAGCTCATTTCTGATGTGAGGGCAAGCAGTGAGCTGTGTCTAAATATTCTGAAAATTCATTCATTTACTTGAAAAGCTCTGACTCAGCTTATGCAATGTGAGAAATGTTTGGTTGTCACATTACCTAACCTGGAAAAGTCTGCATCTCTTGCTGGGAACAAAGGCAATGGTAAAAATGTCAAAAGTTCATTGTTTCAAGTAGAAAAATAAAGTGAAAACCTTTTCACAGATTGTGGCTGGGAAGAATATTAACTGGTGCTCAGCCACTGTTAAGTGCTTAGTAACAAACTCCTATTGATTTCAATGACATGACTGATTCCTGTGGGAATTAGACTCTTGCATTTTTTTGAGGATCTGGCCTATCTTTCTTGTAGCCTGAGCCTTTGAAAGAATATGAGGCTTCAAAAGCTGTTTTGACATAAACACTTTGTTTTGTTTTTTTTTTGCTGCTGCCCCCCAGCAAGGACTGGGAGTTTTCCTGTAGTCATAATCCAGAGCCAAGACCAGCTGATGAGTTTCAATGATACATCAGTGCTTAGTTCCCATTGCTTCCCAGAGCAAACAGCAGCCCACATGCCTCTGTTGACCTGCCCTGCTCAGCCTGGACTGTTGCTTTCCATCAGATGGATGAGAACTATGGAGGAAACCATCTTGTTCAGATCACATCAAAGCCCACTACTGTCTGACTTTCCTTTCCCTTTGTCATTGACCCTGTTTTGCATGTCTTCTGTCAGTAAAAGATACAGCAGCACAGCTCCTTTTTTGGAAGAACACCTGAACGTAAACCAAACTCTTGCTGTGAACTCCAGAGTGGTGAAAAAATATCTTGGTGATCACCAGATGCAATGGTTACAGAGCAGATACAGCACTGCAGCACTTAGCAGGGCAAGGTTTCCATCTAGTGTGGCATATTTCTTCTAAATAAGCTGCTCTCTGTCCATGACAGATAGGATGCAACCAGGTACAACCCCTAGCAAGAGAGATTAATACCTGATTTTAAGAAAACATTTCTAATGTTAGGACTGGTAAAGCACTGGCATGGATCATCAGCAGAGGGGTGCGGAATTCCTGGCACTTAAGGGTTTTTGGAATGGGTCAGTCAGGCATAACATAATTCTGTGTGATATTTGGGTCTTACCAGGCTTCTCTGCCTATTACCAAGCTTTTCAGAAGTAAGCCAAGTAAAAATCTCCTTTACTGTGTACAACTAGTCAGGGAAGGACCGGGGCTTTGGGGGAGGAAAAGTATCTTCTAATCATCAGACAACAAATGCCAGCAGCCTCATGCCAACTTCCCGCATCGTCAGAGCCCAGCTCCCAGTGCTGCCTGAGCAGACACAAAAGCTGGACCACCTCAGTTTGTGCAGAGGACACAGGGATCAGCCCTGCCCACACATGTCTGCAGCGCTGCTGCTGCAGCTCTCACTGGGGTGAGCCCCAGAGATGTCCCTCGTGTTATCACGAATGCACATCTAAGACATAAAAAGGCGCCTTCAGCCTAGACAGTTCCTGGACCTTCCTAACACCCTCCTCCTCTGCTGGGTCTGGACTTACTCCAAAGGGAGAGAGATGTGTGGAGAGGCTGCAGGTGCCTATCTCAGTCCAAATGCATGTACACACACAAGTTCAAGAAAAGTTTGCAGCTGGAATGTTAGACTATCCCTGCCTCCAAGTTTATCTCCTTGGTCCTTCAGGCAAGAAGCTCACCGTGAGGTTGCAGGTGGAGCATGCTTGTGTGGTATGGAAGGGACTCTGCATTGTGCACTTCTGCATTGAAATACAGACTATGTCCTGAGAATGCAAGTGTTGCCATCTTCTCTACAAAACAGCCATGGGTACGTAGAAGTTGTTTAAAAACTAGATAGGCAATGTCTGGTCAAAATGCTGTCTGGAGAAATGGCAGGTGTTTGTTCTCATGGGACCTCTTCATGTCACAGCTTGTCTGAATATTAAAAGGGATCATTTGTGTGTGAGGGGGTAAAGAAGGGTCACGGTCACATTGTTCTTTGCTCTCTTTGTTCTATTAGAAAAAAGCAGGGAGTCAAACTTGAATCCACAGAGCAGAGGGGCAGCCAAATTGTGTGCTTGGGAACCTGTTTGCATTTGTAACTAGTGTACTGTTAATTAAATTGAAATGGATTCACAGGCATACTTTCTGTGCTGGTTTGTTTTTTTATACAACTTTGTTTCAGGGACAGGAGGGA
>NW_009258296.1:313732-340734 GCF_000687185.1 Egretta garzetta | reverse complement strand
GGAAAGAGGAGAGACATTCCTTTTACTCCTTTTCTGCTTGCATGTGACAATTTCAGCACAGTTACTTAACACTCCAGCCTTCTCTGCATGCATGGCGCAAATTACAAAAAGATGATTCACAGTCCGGAATATTATTACAGTTCTCATAGTAACCATACTTTAGCTTTGCTTTTTCACCAGAAGTTGTACAAGGATTAAAATAGGATAGTTACATTGTCAGTAAAACTGGGGTTTTAACTAAATTTAAATGTGCGATTCCTATGAGTAACAGCTCCAAAATTCAACTGGGATTAAACTACGTGTTATCATCTCATTAATATTCAACACCATCATGACAGCCTTCATTTGCAGCTCTGCCCTATAAAGTGCCTGTGAGAACACAGCGTTGAACAGGCTCTGTGTTTCTACATCAGCCTGTATCAAGTTAGTTCAGTGATACACACACAAAACAGGCTTTCTGCCTGGTGCTCTGCTACCAGCCTGTGCTTGCAAGGCCAAGGGATATACACAGCACATTTGACTTCAATCTGTGAGACATGACAAACACATTTCCATTTTAAAGTCATTCTCTAAAGCAGAGCTGAGCCTGATAAAAAAGCCCTATATTTACTGAAAAAAATAATAAAGAAAAAAAAAAGAAATATGTTGTTCAGGTAGAGAGAAAGACAACATGTAGATAGGCTATGAGATGGCTAGTGCTGCTGTGTTTACAGTGCCATTTGTGTCTGATTTGGCTGTGAGGAGGGCTATGTAGTGAGCTGTGGGACTTACTCCACTCTGAAACATTCGCAGCCGAAGCCAGGGCTCACACAGCAGGCTCAAAAGGGTGGATCCAGAGCCACTGTCCTGCCTATCACTAGAGCAAGACACTACAGACAGGCTAGGTCACTCTATAGATCTAACTGCACCCTAAAGCCAGGAGGAGCTGGGGGATGGTGCAGGATCTGGCATCTGGGAACAGACAAGGGATTCTGCCTCCTGATGAGTCTTCAAATCAGGTAGAGAAGGGAAGATATGTTTCCATGCTTGATCAGGAGAGGAAGTCCCCAGCACCGTCAAGGCAGGAACTTGGGCAAGGACAGGGACCAGAAGCACTTGCCATCTCCGTAGTAAGGACCTGGCCGCTGGGAACAGCAGCGTGTCCCCACTCTGAAGGGGCTGAGGAATGGGCGGATGGATGACCAGCTGTACCCTCCCATTCTCAGGCAGACTGTCAGCTGAAGCCAAGTACAAAATACAAGTACAAAAACTGGCTGCGAAACCTGACACACCTGATCTGAAATAACATTTTGTTCAACTTCTTATGGATGTATCAATGGTGGTCTCTTGCTAAAGGCACTAGGCATTCAGAGTTTGGTTCATTACATATATGGATGATTTCTTAAAAGGAAGATTAGTGGTTGCCTTGAAACCAAAGCAACTTGTTGCCTTTTGCATCAGGTGGGATGCTGAATCCAGTTATTTGTAATCACAGCTGTGGAAGCCTGACTCCCATAGCCAGTATGATTCCAACAGGCTTTAAAGTGCTTTGGGCCATGTTATTTGGTATGCTTTCACTTATTTACAGTCCTTTAATTATGCCAGTAGTGGCTGAACCTACCACCTGAGGATTTTTTCTGCATGAGGGAATCTGAGAGCTGAGATTTTCTTTGTGGCTTTTATTAGAGTTTTGAAGTTCTGTATTAAATGAAACCTTTCTTTTTTTTTTGTGGATCCCTTTTTGCTTTGATTTTTTGTTTCAATCAAAGTGAATGTAACTGAAATATTAAACTTTGCTTGATTTGAAGGGAAGGAGGAAGGAGAAATGTGAAGTGTGATCTCATTAAACCACTTCGTTTCTCCCTGAGAGCAACAGAAATTTCTTTCCTGTGATTTCAAAGCTTTCCTAAAATTTGCTGGAAACTCTGGCAAATGCAGAATTGTGCTTTGATTTCGTAATGAAATATACAGCTAGGATTTTGAGAAGTTCAAAGCAGGCCCCCAGGAACTGCTAAAGATGCTGCTGTCAAGCGCTTGTGACTATGTTGTCACTTCCTGTGCTTATCCATGGTGTGTCCTAAATTTGACATGAAACTGATTTGCTTTTATATAACCTATTTGTTGAAGTGAAAAACACCTCCGTGGTGACAAGACTCCCTGTTGAGGATTGTTGGAAAGTAAAGAAGTTGAATGGAAGAATAGAAATGGGTCTTACTCCTAAGGGTTGGGATTTCAGGGGTTGGGGTTGTTTTTTGCTTTTTATATGACTTTCAGATGCAAACTGATGGAATTAATTTGGTGGCAAACACTTCTGAATTCAGGAGAAACAGATCTAAGAATCTGCCTCTAGGTTTTGAATCCTGGTCCTTTTGAGAGCAGGAGATACAAGTGGTATGATGAGAGACAGTGTGATTTGCGTGGGCCTGGGGTTCAGAGAGGAGACTTCCAGCAACCCGTTTGTCCTCAGCACTGCCTCTCTTGACAAATTCCAGTGGCTGAGCCCTCCCAACCTATGGGTTAGCCTTGTTGCCCTCTTGTCTAATTGAGAGGTGCTGATAACTGTGAGAAGTATCTTTTTCAGGTTGTTTATGAATCACTGTATTGAGAGACCAGGGAAAGCAATGAACCATCACCACAGCTCACTGTTGGTAAATCATGATTTATGACATCTTTGCTGAATCAGGCCCTTCTGGAAGCCAATTTTGCTAGACACCCTACAAAAACAGTCAGTTTAGCCATCCTGCATCTGTAGGATGCATCTAGTGACAGTCTTCACCTATGCCTTACATCCTACTGTGGTTGAGGTTCATCAATCCACTTTCAAAACAGGTGAACATGTTTGGGGAGAAAAGTACAACCAACAGAGCAAGCCCTTGTGATCTGTCACTTTTCAGTATTTTTTCCTTTAATTAACTTTGTCTGCACAATGAATAGGCAAGGGATTTCTCCAGAAGCAGTGTTTCAGCAAGAAACACTGTTCTCAGGTAACAGGTAGGCATAAAATCTAATGTGTGAAGAAGTAATTTAATTTATCAAATGACTGGCATTTTGTAGATCCAGCTAGCTTTCCCAGGGTCCCAGTATAGGCAGTGGAAAGCGTGAAGGAAGGAGAGATGGACAAAAATCATGCAGATGATGATTTCAAAGAGGGGTTACTGGAATTATTCTGATTTGCCTTGATTTTTTCTCACTGACTACATATGGAGTTAAGGGTGGCTAAACATCTGGTTTACTTAATGAGGTGTCTACTTTTGGGTGATGTGAATACCCATGGATTTACCAACAGAAGTGTATGAAAAACTATATGCTGTGCCAGTCAATATGAAAAGTTCCCATTAACTCTAGAGAGGAACCCTGTTGTAGCAGACATCTGTTTTCCCTGATGTAGGTTAATACTGAGATAGGAAAAAGAGGCAGCGGGGATGCAGTAAAACACAAATTAAATTGGTTTGCAATCTTGCTTGTGCACCCTTGACAGCACAGGTGCAGATTCATCATCTTGCATCTCCCTTCTACACCCAGTACATTCCCATGCCTAGAGAGGAGGCAGACTGACAATGGGTGCTTCAGACAATGTTCCTTCCGTTTTGGCAAGGCTGACTGCTGACTTGGAGCATGAAAGGTTCATTTGTAAGAAACACGGAAAACTGAAGTATCCTGTGAAGGCCATTTCTGAGACTCTTCATCCCGAAAGAGGCAGGAAAGATGGTTTAGAAATCATGTCCACCATGGACTTCTCATCGGAAGGCTGAGTGCTGACAGGATGTTGGGGCCTCTAATGACACCATTTGGCTACTGATTATTTGTGGGTTGAGGCTTAGTGGGTGGCATTGGAGCTCTCTGTGAACTTTTTCATCTTGTTGTTGCTTTTGACTGTTTTCTTTTTTTTTCTTTTTTAATCCCTGTTCCCTGGAATGGTCGGGAAAGGGTGGTGGTGGTAGGACATAGCATTCACAGCTAGCCTGAGACACTGGCCAGTTTATTTACTTAAACAACAAACATCCAGCGTGCCAGAGGAGCAGTGACAGAGGGCAGTTCCTGAATGGGATGAGACAGTGTGTCTTCTAAAGCGCCCACCCACGTTGCCTGAAAGGGTTTAGGCAGTGCTGACTCCTTGTGAGAAAATGACAGCTTGTGTGTTCAGAAACGTCACAGGCTACCCAGCAATGTGTGTGATGTGAGGATCTCACAAGCTGTTTGCAAATGGCCAGGGGCAAAACTCTGCTTATTTTCCCTTTATGTCCTTCACTCCTCTGTGTACCCCTCCCCTGGCCCCCTTTTGGGGGCTGTCATTCTTCTCACCATTCTGTGTGCAGCTGGCATTAAGCAGCAGAGCTCATTCTCCATCAGATCGAGGGAGAAGGGGGTTATATAAACAAACAGAACAACAAGAACATTTCTAGGAGCAACATCAAACCTGACCTTTTGTTTTATGGCAAAAAGTAACAAAGATGTTCTTGGGAAAACAGCTTAGCTGGGAGAGGAATAAACACAAACCCTTGAACTGTTGTGCCTGCATGGAGCTGACCAAGCAGTGCTTTGCTTTCTTACCAGGGCTCTGAACTCTGCTGGACTATAAAAATGTACATTGTCGTTGTCATTCTGTAAAGGCTGGTAGCCTCAAAGCACAGCTGAAATAAAGCAAAACAAACCTTTTGCTATCTGCTGTTTTCCTAGCAAGCTTTGAGCTGGATTTCTGCTGACAGCTCCTCAGCATGGCAACGTGTGACACCAGCACTCTGTGATCTCTGCTGCACGCCTGCTGCTTTCCCAGATTGAAGCGAAGGTGTTGACTTTGACCTACAAAGCCCTGCATGGCTTTGGACTTTCCTGCTTGATTTTTTCATTCTGCCAGTTGTGACCAGCAGAGGTGCCCTAGGTGCTATGTTTATGAGAGAGCCATGAGAGTTTCTCATTAAGGATGCCTGATGGACAGCATAAGCTTCTCCATACCCATTCCAAAATATTCTCCTGAACCTGAGCATGTGAAAAGTTTGTGAAAGAGCAAGTCATTTCCTCTGAGTCCTGTCACAAGCTTGACACACCTTTGAAAGAGGACCAGGGAATCAAGAAGTTTAGTCCTGGGTCTTCTAGAGACCAACTCAGCAGCACTGTTAGAGGAGTTTTTAACTACTTGAGTACTGGTAATGAAGTATGAACCAATATTCAGTTTCAGCAGCATTTGGGAGACTCATTGTACTCAGTCACAGGGAATGAAATTAATTTCATCTAAATTCAGGTGCCTAAAATTTTGACATCAACATTTACTATCTAAATAACGAGTACTTATTATTTAATACTGATGCACCTAGACATCAGTTGAGATTAACTATTGGACTTCATCAGCAGTCAATGGGAAGGAATTTTTGTGACCTATCTAGACATCTGCCATGGGAGGAGATGAGCTGTGCCCCAGATCTTTCCTTTTCTCTTCACTGACTACAGAAAGTGTCAGTGGATATTCATATGCATTTGAAATTCAATTATCTAAATAAGCTTAAACAGATAAATCTCAGACAGTGGGTCACATAAACATGATTAATTTTTATTATTCTCTTTTAACTAAAATATCTTTCTGTGGTGCATATTCTTTCCCAAAACATTTATGACTGCTCACTAACACTGTGCTCTTTCCATCTTCAACTCTTAGGCTGAGATCAACAGCAGTGTTTAGCTGTCTAATGCCCACAAGGCACCTAGGTATCTTTCTGGATCTGGACTTTACTACCCTAGACACAGCCTACTAATCCACTCTTGCCTGGTCAGACTTGGCATTATACCAAACCATGTGCAGACATCCCTTTGTGTTCCTTATTATTGTGAGAAGTAGACAAACAAAACCTCATTCTTAAAGTGCACATTCTTGGGCAGTTTTGAAATCAACTAGAATAGAACCAGCCCCTGCTTGCACCCCATGGTTTTAGGGAACCAGGGGAAGCAAGTTCTGAAAGTGGCATCAGGGCACAGCTCACCAGCCTACTTGGAGGCCACTTGTCTCCTCTCTTTTCCCACAAAATACTGCAGCAAGCCAGTAAATACTCAGTACATCTGCAGCAAGCTTCACAGATTATTCATGTAATGCTCACAGTTTAACAGGGGCATCCTAAACTACAGAGAATGATGTATTTTGGGGCAAGGAAAGCCAGATGTATGTGCACCTGCAGTTGTGCACCTATTTCTTTACATGTGAGAACCACAGCTCTAAATGGAATAAATTCAACTATCTGAATGAGTGGAAAAGCTAAGCTCCAGAACTGGGGACAGACAGAACTGATACTCTGCACTCTGCCCGGACCATGCAATCATATTGGCATACCTGTTTACTTCATAGATATTGCTGTCTGTCTGACAGCAGTTCACTTCTACTGTTTCACTCTATCAAGCTGAAGGAGATGAACCCATATGAATCCTCCCCAGATGCTGCAAGGACTCCCTTCTCCACAGGGACCCATGGCATAAAGAAGACACAGCTACTCTGACACTTCTATGGACAAGCCCACTATAAATTTAAATGCTATACAAATGCCTACGTGCACACCCAGATAAACCACACATTCACAGAAATATATTGACTAAATTAAAATTATCAAAAAGCAGCACTCTACTATTTCTTGCATCTGGCCCTTCCAGAAGAGGTCTTAAAATAAATGTCATCCTTACATTCCACGTGGATCATAAAGATAGCTTGCCTCTTTTGCCAAAACTGAGATTTATCAGCAGGCACAATCTCTCTTGGCCATGTCACTGAACACCATTTCCTAGATTGTTACTTATCCTAGAGTTGACAACTGGTGCCTGGTTTTACGATCAATCAACTTTCCTATTCTCTGGTCTCCATGTTGATCATATGCATTACTAAAGTGGCTGCCTGAGATGTAGCCCTGCATCCCTCCCTGCTCATAATTTATAGCCCTATGTATTGAGAGATGAAACCTCGACTAACAGAGCATATTGAGTCATATGCTGCTACTCCAGTTTGTGTTTCTTCAGTTGCTATCTGCAGGGCATGGATACTGATACCGAGTCTCACACAGCATCACTGAAGCACCGAGATACTGCTAAACACTGTCTTTTAAAAAAGGCATTTATAAGCATTGCTACCTTGCTTTGGGTTTCTGAAAACTTTGCCCTGAACATTACACCATGTGGGCAGTCTAAACAGTCACAGTGCAGTCATTCCCTGGTATAATTTTAACTGGAGCATCAGTCTGCCCTGGGGAAGGGAGAAGGAGAGGCTAGTCCAGATTTTTAAACAGACATTTCTACTGCACTCTACCTGAGGGCAAGACACTTGTTTTATCTGACAAGTAATGGCTGAATCTGAACAGTTGCCTTTAGGCACATGTTTTAACTGGCAAATTTTGGCCATTTCAAAGCGGTCACAAGAGAAGCAGTAGGAATCCTGTTTGTTCACAAGCCTCAAGTGCACAACAAACCTCTAAGCTGGTACCACCAGTAGCACACATTTCAATTGTGCCAAGAGTATGAATCCTTTACCAACAATTGTCCTGGAGGAGGAACCAGGTGAGCAATCAGCACCTGAAATCTGTTTGCACTTCAATAAACTTCTGCCCACACCAGCCAGGAGTGACAAAGCTTTATGGAAAGTATGCTTTGGGAACAAGCATTTGTCTCCAAAATATCTCTGCATACTTCTTGATGTAGCTCCACCAGTGGACTTCTGTAGACCATGCTTTGACCACTGTGCTTCTCTGAATTTGTGAGGTAACATGCAGCCCAAAGTATCTAAACCAGATTAATTGTTTTGGAGCTACAGTGGAAAATCTGATTGAAAAACAGTAGAGTAGATGCAGACATAGACGATGAACAGCTCTCCCACGTAATAAGAATACCCTTAATTCCTTAACCCTAAAATATTTAGAACAAAATGGAGCAACATCATATTAATTCACCAACAGCCTCCCAAGCATGTGAATATAGGATTGTAAAAATGACTCGTCAGCTCTCATTCTGAAGACTTTAATGTGGTGGAAAGTCTGCTGCAATCTATGTGGAATGCAGATAAATTCCAATTGTCCAAGTAGCTCTGGGACAATCCAAGAGTCATGATTTGAAGTAAATTCAAATATCATGTCAGTTTTAGAACAAAAGGATATGTCTGACATCTGGGTGATCTGAAAATTGGTAATACTAAATCTGAACCTTCTGAGATTACCGCAGTGCTGTATTACCAATATCTTATGGATTTAAAGTATGATCAAATTAAGGCTCTTGCAATCAGAGTTACAGTCCATCCACCCTAGCTATCTGGCAAAAGAGAAAGCAGCTGTTTTCTGCTGAGAGACCTGCCACACATAGTGATTCTACCATTCTGGACTGCAAGTTTTTGACAGTGACTGGGCATCATTAACTTCACTAAAATTCTCAGAGCAATTCATAGAATGATAGAATCATAAAATGGTTTGTGTTGGAAGGGACCTTTAGAGGGCATCTAGTCCAGCCCCCCTGCAGCGAGCAGGGACACTGCTAACTAGATCAGGCTGCTCAGAGCCCCATCCAACCTGGTCTTGAATGTTTCCAGGGATGGGGCCTCCACTACCTCTCTGGGAAACCTGTTCCAGTGTTTCACTATCCCCACTGTAAAGAATTTCTTCCTTATATCCAGTCTAAACCTACCCTGGTTTAGTTTAAAACCATTACCCCTTGTCCTGTCACAGCTGGCCCTACTAAAAGGGTTTTCCCCAGCTTTCCTATAGGCCCCCCTCTAAGTACTGAAAGGCCACAATCAGGTCTCCCCGCAGCCTTCTCTTCTCCAGGCTGAAGAAGACAACGCTCTCAGCCTGTCCTCATAGGAAAGGTGCTCCAGCCCTCGGATCATTTTTGCAGCCCTTCTCTGGACCCGCTCCAACAGGTCCATGTCCTTCTTGTGCTGAGGGCTCCAGAGCTGGATGCAGTGCTCCGGGTGAGGCCTCACCAGAGCAGAGTAGAGGGGCAGAATCACCTCCCTCAACCTGCTGGCCATGCTTCTCCCGATGCAGCCCTGGTTACGGTTGGCCTTCTGGGATGCCAGCGCACATTGTAACAGGTCATGTCCAGCTTTTCATCCACCAGCACCCCCAAGTCCCTCTCGGCAGGGCTGCTCTCAATCCTTTCTCCCCCCAGGCTGTATTGATACTGGGGGTTACCCCATCCCAGGTGCAGGACCTTGCACTTGGCCTTGTTGAACCTCATGAGGTTCACACAGGCCCACCTCTCCAGCCTGTCCAGGTCCCTCTGGATGACATCCCGGCCTTCTGGTGTGTCAACCGCACCACTCAGCTTGGTGTCATCTGCAAACTTGCTGAGGGTGCACTCTATCTCACTGTCCAAGTCATTGATGAAGATGTTGAACAGCACCGGTCCTAGTACGGACCCCTGAGGGACACCACTTGTCACCGGTCTCCATCCGGACATTGTGCCGTTGACCACTACCCTCTGGACACGACCATCCAGCCAGTTCCTTATCCACCGAACAGTCCACCCATCAAATCCATAGCTTTCCAATTTAGAGAGAAGGATGTTGTGGGGGACCGTGTCAAAGGCCTTGCAGAAGTCCAGATAGATGACGTCTGTTGGTTGTCCCTTGTCCACTGATGCTGTCACTCCATCATAGAAAGTCACCAGGTTTGTCAGGCAGGACTTGCCCTTGGTGAAGCCATGCTGGCTATCTCGAATTATCTCCCTGGCCTCCATGTGCTTTAGCATAGCTTCTAGGAGGATCTGTTCCATGATCTTCCCAGGCACAGAGGTGAGGCTGACAGGTCGGTAGTTCCCAGGGTCTTCCTTTCTACCCTTTTTGAAAATGGGCACAATGTTTCCCTTCTTCCAGTCACCAGGGACTTCACCTGACTGCCATGACTTTTCAAATATCATGGAGAGGGGCTTGGCGACTACATCAGCCAATTCCCTCAGGAATCTGGGATGCATCTCATCAGGTCCCATGGACTTATGTGCATTCAGGTTCCTCAGGTGGTCACAAACCTGATCTTCTCTTACAGTGGGAGAGGTTTTACCTTCCCCCTCATGCCATCCATTGACTCAGGAGGGCTGAGGACAGAGGTTGACAGTGAAGACTGAGGCAAAAATGCCTTCTCCTCATCTGCTGTTACCAGCTTGCCGGTCTCGCTCATCAGCAGGAGTATGCTTTCTTTAACCACCTTTTTCTGGCTGACATAGCTGTAGAAGCCCTTCTTATTATTCTTTGCATCCCTTGCCAAGTTTAGCTCCAGCTGTGCCTTGGCCTTCCTGACCCCATCCCTACACAACCGGGCAGTGTCCCTATACTCTTCCCAGGATGCCTGTCCCTGCTTCCACTGCCTGTGCAGTTCCCTCTTCCTCCTTAGTTTGACCAGCATCTCGTGTCTCAGCCATGCTGATCTCTTCCCTTCTTTGCCCGATTTCTTACATCGGGGGATTGTGACCTCTTGCGCTCTGTGGATCACGTCCTTAAAGATCTGCCAGTTCTGTTCCTACACATATGAAAATCCTCCAATTGGGCGACCAGAGTATTGTAAATGATGCAGGAATATTTCCAAGGAATTATTTTGCCTCAGCTACATAGAAGGTCAAAATAAATCATAATAAGTCTCCCATGGGCTTAAAATCTATTAAATCTAAATAAATCTAGAAATACGTGCAGTTAGAGAAAAAATCTCTGAAAGAAACCTCTGCATTTTGGGATTAAACAAAATGCCTTATCCATTCTCATCAACAGTGCTTTTCCTACTTCCCAGTTTGCCTGTGAAAACCCAACTGGTCCTACAGGTGGACTGCAGGAAGATGCTGTTTCCTGGTGAAATCTGAAATTTGTTCTCAGAGGCACATCCTGTCAGAGTACAGGAGTAGCAATGAATGCATGCACAGCAGCATGCTGATGAACCTCTGATTGCACTCTCAGCAAGAGATGACAGGAACGTGTGGTACCTGATCCACTGCACATGCCCTTTCAATTTGGGAACACAAGGCAACTGATGAGCTTAGGCTGTATGAAATGGAAATACATTTTATCTCCAATGTATTTCTACTTTACTGACCCTCAGATAAAGGAGAACAGGATTGACGCTACAAGCATTTATACTCTTCTTCTTTTCTGTTGAAACATACGGAAGAGTCCACTTCTATAGAAAAACTTGGATTATGTTTTTTATTAATTCATCATGATGTTTATTTGATATATAAATAATACTGACATTAATCATCATAGGGGACTTCAAGCCACTTGTCTGCTTCAGGAAGCTCAGATAGTCCTCTTCTAAATTGCCACCCTGCTGCAAAACCGTTTACAGCTTTAATAATTGGGACTCCTGCTTATATCCCAATGAAAAAAATATATATAGGCAATGCCTCCCCACCAAGCTGTTTTAAAAATTAATCTCTTCTGTGTCCCGTCTGATAGACACATAATGGAAGTCTGTGAAAAACACAACAAAATTGCACAGAGATAGACAGACCCACAACAGAGCACGTTGAACAGCTGCTAAACCTATAGAAGTCACACTGTTTCCTGCACTGATTGTTTGAGGATCTGAGCTTATTGAAGGCAGGGTGATTTGGAACAGCTTAGAGAGGAACTATTGACTGAAGAGCCCTTTTGTATGGAAAACCATTGTTCGGTAAAATTTTATGACTTCACAGCTTTTTAACAAGGGGGATTTTAACAAGGAAAGTTTCCTTCAAGGTTTCTTTATGAAGTGGGTGAGCTGAGTTCCCTGTTTCTCCACAGATTAAGCTCTGTTCTAAGAAGCTTTCTCATCTTTCACCTACTGGAAAAAAGCAAAAAGCACAGCCTGGGTTAGCAGTGCAAGACCTCATCATGAATCAATCCCACACACCTAAAAAGAGGAAGAAGAATTTCCAGCATAATTATTATTGAAGTTGGGATATTTTTCAGAGGAGCTGCTGGTGGTGACCAGGGTATCTCCTCTGGATAACAGTTACATTATGAGGAATCTTCTCCCTGTTGGCCATGACATTTGCCAGCAAGAGAGGCTTCAAGTTTTTCCTCACCACAGTGTCATTCCAGAGGAGTGGAAGGGGCAACTAATGCTTTTGCTGCCATGTCACCCGGGGGCTTGTCCTGCATGGCCTTCAATGACCCAGAGGTAAAGGATCTTTCACCAGATGCAAAAAGGTGAGAAGACTTGGACTACCAAAACAGACTATGAAATACACTCTGGGTGTGTTTCTGCAGTCTTGTGACTCATCCCACTGCTGCAAGGAGGTTTTACTCTGTGGCAGGGCTTTCTTCAGTGGCTTGTGCCCAGGGAGCAATCCATCAGTAAAAACAGCACAGTATCACGTACATGGTAGCACTCATTCAGTGTTTCTAATGCTGCAGCATTAGCTGCGGAGCACATGGAAGGGGAAGCAGATACCAAAATATGTAGACATCAAAAGTACCCTCATTACCTTCCAAAGTCTTATTAAAATCCACTCTAATCCTCCTTGCCAGGACCTTTCTGCCAGACTATCATTCATGGTCTTTATAACCTGCACTCATAAACCTAAAGAACTATGCTTCTTCTCACATTAGATTTTAAATTCCATTTCTAAAATGCTGTTCTGTGTCAGGACCCACCTGAGACACTATATGATGAGAAACTAAAGTGTAACTTTTTACTATATTTTCAAAATATACCTAAATTGAGGCCAAAATACTTCTCTGCTTCTACAAGCATAAAAATACTTTGAAGCACTGTGTTCCGGTGGGGCATGTTTTTCTTAGTGCTGTCCTTCTTCCCCAATACCAGAGACATTTTCCTGATCATGTGTCCTTTGTGCTTAACTTTTTTTTTTTCCCCTGACTCAAGGAAACTTCATGTTGATTAGCATAAGTCAAGGTCAAAGCAGAGGACATGAGTGAGCCTAACAAATACCCTAAAGCTTCACGCTTTGTAAATTACATCGTTGCAGGATTTATTCTCCCCATTTTTTCCAGTATTTGGACTTGGTAGGAAAGCATAATGGTCTCAAAAGAAAAAAGCTGCATCTTGAAGGGCAACAATTGCTCCCTATGTGGTATTGAATTCCCACAACTACAAATTGATGTCAGTGCACCACGAAGCCAGCTGGGGGGGAGGGGGAGGAAGGGCAGCAGAAGCACACCTCAGGGACAAATGGCATTTATCTGCCATTTCCTTGGTCAAGCACCATGCAGAATCTCGTCTCAACTGAGCAGTGAAATGGCAGGTCCACTGGCACTCTTGTTTTCTGCAAATTGCACACGTTTAGAGTAGCACCATGGGAAATATTTGAAAATGCCACAAACTTATTTCCTTTTCTCTGGCATTTGAAGCTCTGGGCTCTACCAGCAGAGTGGAAATCTCAGAGAAACCCACCTGTAATTCCCTGCTATGTGGGGAGGCTCCCTTGTACCTTTGTGTACCACTGCTTTGGGGAGCAGTGGCAGCTATGGCAGCGTCCTTGTACACTTGCACCACAACTGCAGCTGCAGCTTGAGTAATTTTGAACTCTGGATTTGATAAATGCTCAATGTGTGGTCTGGAAGGGAAGAGGGTCTTCCTTGGGAGACAGCAGCACAAGTGCTGCACGCTTCAAGCAAGACAGCGTGGGGCTGCAGTAGTGTCATCTCACTTTTCTACACAAGGGGAAACTCCCTATTTGGGTTAAGTCTGTGTTTATTCTTGTCAGAATTTTACTTTAAGAGGCTTTCTCCCCTTATACAGTCTGTGCTGTGACAGCCTTTAAGAGCGGGTATGAGTTTTACAACTTACAGGGTGCCAGGAATGTGAATGGTGACAGAAATGCAAGAGGTATATGGTCCCTGAAACTTATTTAACAAATCAAAGGTATGATTACAGCAGCAGCAGCAGAGACCTGAACTCCAAAGATCAGCAGCCACTGTTTCTTTAATACTGTTATCTCTGACCTCAAAATGCTTGATAAGCAAGTATTTCACCCAGCAACATCTCTTTACTTTCTTCTATAAGAAATAAAATTGTCTAAAATTTTTCTAAAAGAAATTAAGTAAAATGAAATAAAATAAAATAAAATAATTGTCATGATTCTGAAACCTTACTGATCAATACTGTACTTTTAAAGGAAATGATGGGAGAAAGGCAAATGCGATATATAAGAATTGCAGCACCATTATGTCCAGGTGCATGAGAATACTTATTACTTTATAACAGCTGAAAGTAATTTGTGAATATGCAAGATGTGTACATGAATAATTTTGTGTCTGCTTGGTAATAAAAACCAAACAGAACTGTTATAAATGACCTGACAGTCTCATAGCATTCACGTCATGCATGGGGGGGCGGAGGGGAGAGAAATATGACAAATGTTTCACACATACTTCATTCCTGTGAATGCTCAAAAAGCTCTAGTCCCCTAGCCACATATGTGTCCATGTGTATATTCAGAAGTGGAGAAGGACTTACATGGCCCTGAGACTGCTTGGGCTTAGCCAGGTGTTACCCTGACCTCCAGGTGGAGGTTTAGCTTACCCTACCTACATCAATGCTACAGGTGGTGCTGCCAGACCCGTCAGGACTGTCACCCCTGCCAGGTGAAAGCAGCTTACCCGTGGCATACCAGTGCCTGGAGGAACTCTGCCTCCCTCCTGAACCACGCTGCCAGAGTGTAGCTCACTGAAGGCAGAATAATAATACCAATACCAATACCAAAAATAAAAATAAAAATAAAAATAAAAATAAAAATAAAAATAAAAATAAAAATAAAAATATAAGTGGAAGCAGAATTCCTGTTTTCTATACTCAGGCTGTGCCTCTCTCTCTCTGGCCAGGCCCATCCACGACAGCTTGATCTGTTCTAGGGGCACAGCTTGTCCCCAGCAGGGCTGTCCTGTTGTCTTACACTGAGTTACATGGCCTGGTCCTATGTTGCTCAGGGCCGTGGTCAGCAGCACAGTTCCTGACCACCAGGGCCCAAGAGTAGCCTTGTGAGGAAGAGGAGGGGCGACGCCCAGGGTGGATCCCAGCCCTGGGTGCTGCAGGGAGACAGACAATGGTGTCCAGGCCAGGAGGGCAGTACCTCAGATCCTATGAGAGGCTGTTATCTGCTCCTTGCACAACTTCCTTGGGGAGGGAAGAGGCATCCCACAACAGAAATGAAGGTTCCATAAGAAGGTGGTTGATGATGAAAAAGGAGAAGGCCAATCCAACATGCAGGACCAGCTTTAAAACAGGAGCCAACTGCCTTCGGCATAGGTGTGGATGCACCAGCTGAATATCTGCAGTGACTGAAGGGTGGGAAAATGCACTGCATGAGCAGTTAACACCTTCTTGCTGTGGTTGTGAGCACCCTCACTGTATCAGACAGTGCTGGGTGGCCCTTCTTGCAGAGAAAAGGTAGTAAATTACGTCACATTTACATGGGATTAAGAATATGACCCCTGCAAGAACTACACAGCACCTGGGAGACCCAAAGGCTGTCTCAAGAGAGTCATTAAGAAGCATCTAAGAAAAGCAAACCTGTTGCTGACATTAAGCAAAGGTCCACATCTACACTGGAGAATATTGAAAAGTCTAGAAATAACTAAAAAAAATTGAAAATACATTGATTTTCATTTTTACTGTGAAGCCTGTAACATTACAGGAGATTAAAAATATAAGAGATGGCTGAGACCCTATCATTAGGAACACCAAAAGCAACACCAAAAGCAAATGAGTACCTGTGCCTGTTGTCCACTGGCATATGAAGACATTATACTAATAGTTGTGTTGATGTAGCTGTGATGATACAAGGATAAGCACAGTCAAGGTTTGTCGGGAGAGACAATATCTTTTATTAGATTAGGACATGAAGAAGGGTGTATATGCCTGTAAGATTGCCTGTTTTTTTCCAAGTATAACAGTCAATCTAATAAAGGACATTATCACTCCTGACAAAGTTTGCCTCATTCTTATTACACTATACAGTTTTCTTTCTTTCTGCCAGACTTGCTTATACTTAAAAAAAAAAGTTGTTTGTGTACAACACTGATTTAAAATTGTTTTAATATTATCCCAAAAGATGGGGGGGCAGGGGAGGGATGGAGGAGGGCAGGATGTTCCTCTGTTATAACATCTTTATCTCCCAACAAACCATCACAAGTCATTTATTAGCAATGGATTTGTCTGGGCTGAAGCTTCTGGAAACAAACTAAAAGATTGAGAGTACAACATGTTGTTCATGTGCTTGCCATATGCCTGTGTTGCAAGCACTGCCAGGTCCGCACACAGTTATTCAATATTGAAAGAATATTATTCAACTTTTACTGAAATCCTCTGTGATTTCATCAGTAAGATGGGTTTCTGTAGTCCAGATGGAATCAGTGACATGGCTTAATAACAGAGGCAGCTCTGGAAATCAAGGTGATTATCAACGTAGGGGCCACCCAGCCTATGCCGTTCATGGGGATCTGCCAAACAGAACAGGAAAAGAAACTGGCATCTACTGTGTATCAGCAGTGGAGACATTTTATCACTTTATTTATTGATATATTTATTGATTTATGACATGGGTGGAGCTCTGGAGGAAGAAAGCCTGGCTCTGTTAAATCAGCATGTGAGGATAGTTAGATACTGTTCTGCGAACATTTGTGTCAGACACCAAGGGCTTCTGCTGTTTTTTTATGCAGAATATGTCATTAAACATCCTCCTTTTCAAAATTGTTGCTGTTCTGGAAATTAAGCAGAATGCTCTTTGTTTATCCATTTTGAGCAACTCACATATTGTATTTGGGTGCAAGTCATTAAGTGTGATATACATAAAACATCTTCTGAAGCTTTTAGTCATTACAGTCTGGAGAACTTCCTTACCAAAAAAATTTCAAGTTTTAATTAAAACAAAGGATATAATACATTGTTGTGCAGGAAAACAGCCCCAGAAGAGTGACTGGAAGAAATAAGTTTAGAAAGAAGGTAGAGTTACTGTAGACTACCTAAATTAGAAGACACAGTTAAACACAGAATTGCCCTAATGTGATCACAGCCATATACCCAAACAGAGCATTTCAGTGGCTCACATATCAAAGCAGTATTTCTCAAAAATGCAGAACTACAACAGTTGTGCCATGGGAGAACCTGCTGGGGGGGGGGGGAATAGTCCACACAGCTCATTGCAGAGAGTGGCGAGGGCCACATAAATAACCTCCAGCTCTTTCCCATTGTGTGACCAAAGTTGTGTTTGCGACATACACCAAAACCACAGAGAAGGAGAAAGAAGAGATGGGATGGCCCTGGGTTTTGACTACTGATGGGCACATACTTCAAGCCATGTGACCAGGGAGGAGTTTCAGGACCCTTAGGAATAAGAGTGGCCAGGAGTGAGCTGCTAGAGCAGCTCCACAAGCTTGCAGCCTTGTGGAGAAGCAATGGGAGAGGCAGTAATAACTGAGACGTTTATAGATTTTTGGTTTTCTTAAATCACAGGAACCAGAAAGAAAAGATCTTGCCTGTTGCTGCTTCTCAGTTTCCCCTCTACAGAAACTTCATCCTCTGCTCTTGGGCATTAGGTATTTGCCTTGCAAGCTGATTTCCATCTTTATGCCTATTTTTTTCTCTCCTAGGTCCTTGTTCTAGTCCCTCAACTGTGACACATTCCTCATCTTTCTGTCTGCAGCCCTCATCTTTAAGCTGTCCCACTGAAAACTATGTCCAGAGCTCACATCTTCCAGGCATTGCTCCAAGCCTCTTTTGCAACGAGGTCCACTTCTGCCCCTGCAAGTGTCTCATCCCCCTCCCTAGCCACCTCTTGTCTCCAGATCCCCTTCTTCTCCACTAGATGCCTTCCGTTTCTTCAGTAGAAGGCTCTCTTCCCATGTGACCCAGACATGTTGCAGGAGAGAATAGAGAAGAGAGAAACAAGGTAGAAACAGGTCCTTGATTGAAATTACAAAGTGTTGGACTCATTTTAGGAAAAAAATATTTCAATTATCTTCATCTTAAAGGGGTTTTAATTTTCCCAGATATTGGTCCCATCTGAGGATCAAAACATATTAAGGAATTCAAGAAGCTGTTTCCCAGAATGAAGTGGCTGAGATCAAGGAAAACTTAAGAAAGGAAGCAGGCATAGCTCAAGCTGCAGCAAATCCTGGAGGACCAGTTGGATAAACTGACTTGGATTCTTTACACTACAATATTAGGGTATCGGGACTTAGAAGTTTAAAACACATATTATGTCCTCAGATTACCTGAAATTACTCAAGTTACAAGCTTTGCTTCTCTTCTCACATGGACACAGAACTCCATCTACATATTTAGAAAATCAGCCCTAGACTCTTCAATTCAGGATGATTTAGGTAGAAGCATGCTTAAAAAATGCTGCTGGGAAGTCTGTGTGTGCGTTTGGCTGTGCCACTGGGGGCAGCGCAAAGCCTTGCTCCAAGACTTTTGTGGGCCCCTGACTGTGCCCCAAAAGCCTCCAAGCAACTTGCAGCTCCTGGTCTGCCCAGGGAACTCCAACCTCTCTCGGACTGCTAATGCTGAAATTCAGTTCCTTTTCCAGCCTGCTTCTTCTCCCTACTTTTCTTTATCCCACTCTCCTGTGCATATTCCGGTCCTTCTGTCACTGTACCCCCCTGCACATGAGGGAGAACACCATTCTGGTCACATCTGAGAGGTTTCCTTTCTGTTTCAAGTGAAATGTTTACTATAATCTTAAATCACCAGTACTGCTCAGCTGATACATATAGGCTGAAGAGTTGTGGGTGTAGTGGATTAGAAAGGAGATGCAGGTGAAAACCCAGACTAGAACAAAAAAAAAAAGGGGGAGTAAATACTCAGTTACATGTTCACACTAAACCTTACTGCTCAAAGCAGAGACAAAACCACAGCCAGACAAACTAGGAAATTTGAGTGGCAGGTTAAAGTGGTCTTACCTGCTGTAAATACTAGGTGAATACAACTGTAAATTTGTATCTGTAACAAAAAGGGGCAGTATAACCACCTTTGATCAGCAAGAAGGTATAAAACATTCTTTCATGTTCTTCAAAGGCAAAAAGATATTTTATTTACCTAATGTGACTTATACCATTATTTGCTCTCACAGAGCAAGATCTAGAAGTATTGCTGCTTGTGTGGAGCACATGAAAGATAAGACCCCATAAAGCAATCAGATGATCCAACTCTTAGCCATGTGTTAGCCTGTGGATAGGAGCAGAACAGCGTAGGGGATTTAGACCAAAATCTGCAAGCAGTGCACGCGTAAACCAGAACCAGGTGTGCCTTATGGGCTGATCTTCTATGGTGTTGATCCTTCTTCAATATTGTGTTGACATCAGTGGGCTTTTGGTGTGGGCATGCCCAGCTGGCTCTTTAGGAACTTATTAAGGTGGACGGCACACTGTTGCGAGGCGTATGAAAGGCAGGACTTTCTGATGGATTGTCAGACTTTGCAGCTCGGTGTGGAGCTGAAATGTGCTGTGCATGGCTGGGGTCAGAACAAAGATCACAAGCTCTGATGTCTTTACCTGGGTTTCACTGTGTTCTGGCTCAAGAAAAACACTTGTGAAATCAGCATTTGATTTTTTTTTTTTCCATTTTAACCTTTTTTTTTAAAAAAAAAAAAAAAGACTGTATACAGTCTTGGAGAGACAAAGTTGTACGATGCTTACAATGGCGTTAGAAGAAACAAAATAAGGGGATAAAAAAACAGGGAAATCTGGCAGGGTTTTATTCTGAGGTCATAGTGCCCCCCTGCGGTAACCCGTGTTCAGAGATCTGCATGGCTCCCCGTAATTTTTAAGCTTATTTAGTTATACGGCAGTGTATAAACATAAAAACTAAAGACCTAACTTTTTCTGGGGTTGTTTTGCGTGATCCGGAGTACTCCTGTGTAACTTCAGTTTCTGTAGGCTTCAGTGATGAGCAGCTGGTTCTTTCCATGGGCAGTGATGCCGCCACACGTTTCACTTATGCTCTCTCCCAGCACCCCTCGGTGGCGAGGCCAGATCTTGATTTACTGCTTCCCAGGAGGCACTTTCAGCCTCCAGGCCATATTTCCGTGTCTCAGGACGACTCAAGACAAAGGAGCATGCCTTGAGCCAGCGGCAAAAAGGCATCTCCACAGCATGCGCCCACTTCACCCTGCTCCCTTCATAGCATCATAGAATCATAGAATCCTTTAGGTTGGAAAAGACCTTTAAGGTCATCAAGTCCAACCGTTAAACAAACACCTCCATTCTACCACCAAACCCCATGACACATGCTTGCCCTGCCTGGGTCTGCCCAGGCCAACCTACACCTCCTGCCAAAAAAGCAGATCAGTGGACCCAGCCTGCATTAACACTGAGGATCTGATGTTTTGTTCTCTTCGTTTCAGTAACAGCAGTTCTATATTGAGGAAGAGGTATCAGTTGATCTGATGATCAGTCACTTCCCTGCAAGAAGTTTGTGCTACCTCAAATGCCCTGTTAGGACTGAGTAACTAAGTAAACTGAATAGCAACACTATACTTGAGCTGAAAAGATACTATCCAGACTCGGCAGAAGATATCTGTTTTTCTGCAAAGAGTCATTCTGTCTAACCAGGGACTGAGGCAAAGCTGATTGAGGTCACTGGAAATTTTTCTTCTGCCTTGCTTTCTGTGCTGATGGATCATTCCTTTCTAAAGCACACTTGTAGAAATTGGCCTAGCTTGCACAGGGGACTTCAAGCATCAATAATACTTCTATATTCTGCACCTTTTTTCTTCAAGAAGTTATTTTAGGCTGTACATTCTTTAGGGCAGAAATTACATTTCCAAGCACTTGCAGTGCTAAGATATTCTAAGTTATTAAATAGCAGGGATATTAGCCAACTGTCCCTACACTTGTGTTAGTAAGTCTTCCAAGAAAGTAGATTCACTTCTGATGTGGGATGGATGTTCTCATCTCCATGGAGGGACACTTTGCCCCAGTGTTGCGGTTTAACCCCAGCTGGCAGCTAAGCACCACCCAGCCACTCGCTCACGCCCTCTGGTGGGAAGAGGGAGAGAATTAGAAAGGTAAAAGTGAGAAAACTCGTGGGTTGAGATAAAGACAGTTTAACGGGGAAAGCAAAAGCCACACATGCAAGCAAAGCAAAACAAGGAATTCATTCACCACTTCCCATGGGCAGGCAGGTGCTCAGCCATCCCCGGGAAAGCAGGGCTCCATCACGTGTGATGGTGACTTGGGAAGACAAAGCCATCACTCCGAATGTCCCCCCCTTCCTTCTTCTTCCCCTAGCTTTATATGCTGAGCATGACATCATATGATGTGGAATATCCCTCTGGTCAGTTGGGGTCAGCTGTCCTGGCCATGTCCCCTCTCAGCTTCTTGTGCACCCCCAGCCTCCTCGCTGGTGGGGTGGGGTGAGGAGCAGAAAAAGCCTTGTCTCTGTCTACTGCCCTGCTCAGCAGTAATGAAAACATCACTCTGTTATCAACACTGTTTCCAGCACAAATCCAAACCATAGTCTCACACTAGCTACTAAAAAGAAAATTAACTCCATCCCAGCCCGAACCAGCACACCCAGAGTCCATAATGATCACTTCTGACCACTGGGTCTGTGCCAGCATCAGTCCTTGGCCTAGATCACTTCCCTCCTATTGCTCCAGCTCAGGCACCTCAGTCACCCCTCTCCCTCCCCTTCTCCCTCCCTCCCCAAGTATGCTTTAGTCTATGTCAAATCAAAACTTTGACTTCTTGCTTTCCTTTGCCAAGTATTTTTGCATGAATATGTTTTTACCCTTATTTCTTTCTGCTAGTTACTTATACTGTAAATTCTAGGTCACCTGTCTGCTTGAAATTGATGTCCATTTATTTCATTTTCATGGAGCTATTCATGGAAGACATTTCCCCAGCACAAAGTCCTACTTGTGCTTACAATGTAGAAAAGTCTTGCATCAGGAGGACATCTCCTCCTCGGTCACAGCATTTCAGCAAAATCTCTCTTTGTACTGAAATAGGCCTGCCTTTACCGTCTCACACAGTAGCAAGCATCCTTATTTGGCCACACAGAATTTTGCTATCCTTGACATTTCCAAAAGGTTCCCTGGGAAAGCCCAATAGATTTTTATTCTGTTCACAAGGAGTATAACCCAAGTTGTGTCAATACTTCAGGGAGGTACAAGCTGCAGTAGGTCTACCTCCAGTAGATTTTACACTCTCCCCTTGCGCTAGCAAAGCTATCAAGTCGGCACTTCAGTGTGTAAAGCTGTGTTTGACCTTGTTCCCCACTCCTTCTCGCTGCACTATTCAGCTCTGAAGTTTGCAGAGTGGTGGAGGGAAGAGAAGGGGAGAGAGGAATGTAATAGCCCTCTTGGGCCAGCTGCCTTTCCTGTAGCCAGTAACACTAGCTAGATTTTTTTCATTCAGCTTTCTTTCTTGGCAACCAAAAAAAGAAAAAAAGTTTTGGAGAGGCAGAACTCTTTCATAGGTTGTTTCTTTTTTGTCCATTTGCTACAATTTTTTGTGACAAATGCCCAGATTCACTTAAATTTGAGACATCAGGAGAAGTTTAGATAGTTTTTGTTTGAAACATGCTTTATATAAACATTTTGGTTACTCTTGTTTTTAATCATTTCTGAAAGGTTAAAATACACCAAAAGCAATGTAGGAGACCTTGGTCAGAAGTGTATTTTGTTACCACTCTACTTTCTCAACTTGCTGAGTAAGCTGTCCATCAATTTGAATGTAACTCATACATATTGTTCTAAAATGGAGACCTAAGCATGTAAGCGCGGATCTAGGTACCTAGCTTTAATACTCAGGGCTGAGAATGTGGTTTAGAAAGCTCTTATTGTCTCACAGCTGTCCCAGGAGATGCAGGGGGATGTCAAGGGGCAGTTTACACCAGATGCCTGCCACGCTTCTGCTGCAGACACAGACAGTGACTGATAGTCTGTCTCACTTTGGAAAACTCTTCGTTGTAATGTTGAACCCTGCCTTCACCCCCAGAAACCCAAATGTACTACAACGTATGCTGCCATGGCTTCATAGGGTCTGTAATTGTGCTCTTAACCAAGAAAGCTCTTTAAAAAGTAAATAAAAAAAGAAAAAAGAAAAAGGACAACTGACCCTTTACACACAGGTTATGATTAATTCACAGTTCCTGAAATGTCATTACGATGGGAAGATGAGTGGACACAGCAGAATAGCCAAGGAGACCATTTGCAGCCTCTCTCTTCCTGCTGTGTTTTTAAGGGGACTGACATTTTCTGAAGTGCATACTGCAGCCACTGTCAAGGCCGATGCCATCAGCTGCTCCCTCAGCAAAGCACGCCTCACTCCTGCAGCTCCTTCATGCTGTTACCACATACCAGTATTTCACAAATAAATTTTTCAGGCAAGCTGCCATATCAAATTCTTTCTCTTGTGGGTGGTCCTTGAGAACAGTAGGGCCCTGTCTGTATTACCAGTCTTGATAACACACTGTTTACAACATTAGGATTCAATGATTTAGATTTTTTTTCCCCCTGCTGTAAATTGCTTGTCTAGACAGATTTGGAGCTCAAATCTTTGTGAAAGTAAGGCTTTGACTCAGTTACTGGTGTAATCCACTGATTGAGTACATTATATTGTTAAAAACAATCTTCCACCACATAGTTCCCATTTTCCTTAATCTAGTAGTGTTGCAGACTGACTAACTAAATTTTTTTCTTTAGTGATTTTCCCCTTTAACCGAAGATGGGACTAGTTCAACAGCTGAAATCTGTGTGAGTCAAAGATTTGCTCTAAATTATTTTAGCTTGGAACCTCTTTATTCAACAATGAGTGATTTGGGGGGAAAAAATAAGAAAAGAAAAACAAGAGTCAAAATTAAAAAAAACCCTCACAACTCCATACTGGCCTATACATTCAAACCCTTAGTGAATGCTTACACTGTGATACTTAAAGGATTCTGAAATTCAAGAATCTGATTTTCTGCAAACTGGGGTCATTACTGAACCCCAACTTCAAGCGAACCCAAGCTGCTTTGGCATCACCCCTGGGTGGCCAGACACATGCATACACACAGGTGCTAAGCAGAAGAATCTAATCAGCACAAGCATAGGAAAGAAAGAAAATGAGATTCTTAAAGTGTATTGTTGTGTGTTGTGCTGTACTTTCAGACCCATTTGCTTCTTTCCACAGGTCCAACACTTTTCTTTCTAGCTTCTTCTGCTCACTGATCACTCAGAAAAATAGCAGAGGTTTGGTTCCCTGCAGTAAAAGCCCCAAATAAGCCCTTTTGGGAAGCAGCTGTGGGTACAACATACTCCTGAAGGGCCTGTCATCCCATGCCCTTCACCTAATGCTTTTGCACTGCCATCAGTTGGGTGATTGTCTCAGGTCCCCAAACAAAATGGCGGCTCCTCAACCTCACTGGTACCCTACCTGTGAGGAAGGTGGCCATGGCCAAGAGTCTTGTGCCACAAAGGCACCAGAACTGAGGGGTACTGAAACTGATGGTGGCCTTCCCTGCTGCCTGCTCCCATGGCAATGGGGTCTTACAGGCAGGTTTTGGGTTTTTTCCATTGCACAGCCATGGTTGGGACCAAAATTGGTATACAGTGTGTAGACAGTTGCTGAAGTGGCCCCAAGAAGCACAGGCCTCACTAGATGGAGCTCTTCTTCCAGCTGAACAGACCATGAAATGTTGAGGTGTTCTGTGGCTTGGGACCAGTACTGTTCAATATCTTCATCAATGACATAGACAGTGGGATTGAATGCACCCTCAGCAAATTTGTGTATGACAGCAAGCTGAGTGCTGCAGCTGACATGCTGAAGGGAAGGGATGCCATCCAGAAGGACCTTGACAGGCCAATGTGAACCTCATAAAGTTCAGTAAGGCCAAGTGCAAGGTCCTGCATCTGAGCTGGGGCAATCCCTAGTATCGATACAGACCAAGGGATGAATGGATTGAGAGCAGTCTTGCAGAGAAGAACTTGCAGATATTAGTAGATTAAAAAAAATCACATATGAGCTAGCAATGCATGCTCACATCCCAGAAAGCCAACCAGATCCTCTCCTGTATCAAAAGAAGTGTGGCCAGCAGGTTGTGGGAGGGGATTGTCCCCCTCTACTCCACTCTGGTGAGACCCCACCTGGAGTACTGCATCCAGCTCTGGGGTCCCCAGTAAAAGACAGACATGTATGCGTTGGAGCAGGTCCAGACGAGGGCCATGAAAATGACCAGAGGGCTGGAACACCTCTTGAACAAAGAAAAGCTGAGAGATTTGGGGTTGTTCAGCCTGGAGAAGAGAAGGTTCCAGGGAGACCTTAGTGATGCCTTTCAATATATAAAGGGGGCTTATAAGAAAGATGGAGAGATAAAGCCTATAGTGACAGGACAAGGGGTAATGGTTTTAAACTGAAAGAGGTAGATTTAGATTAGATATAAGGAAAACATTCTTCTCTGGAAGTGAGCGACCTGATCTAGTGAAAGATGTTCCTGCCCATGGCAGGGGGGTCAGACTAGATTATTGTCGTGGTTTAACCCGGCTGGCAACTAAGCCCCACGCAGCCGTTCTCTCACTCCCCCCACCTCCTTCAGTGCGATGGGGGAGAGAATCGGGAAGAAAATAAAAGGTTAGAGCCGAGGGCTGAGATAAAGACAGTTTAATAAGAGAAAATAATATAGTAATAATAATAATAGTAAGAGAATATACAGAATATATCTAAAACAAGTGATGCACAATGCAATTGCTCACCACCCACTGACCGATGCCCAGCCCGTCCCAAACCATGAGCAGTCCCCGAGCCGCGATCAGTCCCCGAGCTGCGAGCAGTCTCCCCATGACCAACTGACCAACTAACCCCCGCCCCGAGCATGACATTATATGGTATGGAATAGCTCTTTGATCAGTTTGGGTTAGCCGTGCTAGCTGTGCTGTACTCCCAGCTTGTTATGCCCCTGGACGAGCAGGAGAAGCTCAAAAAGTCCTTGAGTAGTCTGAGCACTACTTGGCAACAGCTGAAAACATCAGTGTGTTATCAACATTCTTCTGGTACTAAATCCAAAACACAGCACTATGCTAGCTACTATGAAGAAAATTAACTCTATCCCAGCTGAAACCAGGACAATTATCTATGAAGGTCCCTTCCAACCTGAACCATTCTGTGATTCTATGACCCTGGGGAATGGCAGTTTTTCCTCAGATTCCCAAGTGGGGTCAGGGTATAAGCACATAAGCACAGTAGGGTTTGTCTCTAGGTGGGTGGCCATTATTTTGGTTAATTAGTTTGATGATATTCAACTTTCCCAGCCCTGGGGCTCCCTGGAAGACTGGGCTGAGGCTGGGGAGAGGTGGACAGTGTTTGTCCAAAGGTGGTCCTCCTTCTTCTCAGTGGCTTGGGGCAAGTGCTTTGCCTCTCTGCGCCTCTCCTTTCTGCTTTGTAAAACAGAGGTAACATTGAGTCCCTCCACAAAGTCTGCAGAGAGCCACTGCTCCAGTGTGCAGGTGTTTTTTATTACAGAATCACAGAATGGCAAGGGTTGGAAGGGACCTCAGGAGATCATCTAGTCCAACCCTCCTGCTAAAGCAAGTTCACCTAGAGCATGTTACACAGGACTTCATCCAGGTGGGTTTTGAATCTCCAGAGAAGGAGATTCCACAACCCCCCTGGGCATCCTGTTCCAGTGCTCTGTCACCCTCAAAGTAAAGAAGGTCTTCCTCATATTCAGCTGAAGCCTCTTACACTTCAGTTTGTGCCCATTGCCCCTTGTCCTGTCTCTGGGCACCAGTGAGAAGAGTCTGATTCCATCCCTCCTGACATCCACCCTTAAAACATTCGTATATCCCCTCTCAGTCTTCTCTTCTTCAGGCTGAACAAGCCCAACTCTTTCAGACTTTCCTCACAGGGGAGATGCTCCAGACCCTTTATCACCCTTGTTGCTCTCCTCTGAACTGTCTCTAGGAGTTCCTCACCTTTCTTGAACCGGGGAGCCCAGAACTGGACACAGTACTCCAGGTGGGGTCTCACCAGGGCAGAGTAGAGGGGGAAGAGAACCTCCCTCGACCTGCTGGCCACACTCCTCTTAATGCACCCCAGGATACCATTGGCCTTCTTGGCAACAAGGGCACACTGCTGGCTCCTGGTCAGCTTGTCACCC
>NW_009258296.1:291849-313545 GCF_000687185.1 Egretta garzetta | reverse complement strand
CCAGCATATCAGCCACTCCTCCCAGTTTTGTGTGTTCAGCAAACTGGCTGACGGTACACTCTGTCCCCTTGTCCAGGTCATTGATGAACAAGTTGAACAAGACTGGGCAGAGTACTGAGCCCTGGGGAACTCCACTAGCTACTGGCCTCCAACTAGAATCTGCACTGTTGATCAGAACCCTCTGAGCCTTGCCATTCAGCCAGTTATCAATGTTTTATCACAAACCAGGAAATCCCATGTGATGGGTGCTGGGGGAAGCAGAAAGCCTGACCTGTTGGTCTGCTCCTCCACCTGCTCCCCAGGCAAGGAGTGCTGGGAAAAACTCTGCCATTTTTCCCCTCTGCTTCTGTTTTCTCATCAGCTGGGTCCAAGTTTAGCAGCAAGAGCAGATCATGCAACTTTTGAGCTGTTTTTTTCAGCACTCAGAGAAGACATGTAGCCTACAAATTGAAGGGGAAGGTGCAATTGATTCTCCTCCAGGCTTAAACACAGACGGCTGGTTCACCCACCGACTTCTCTGAAGGGCCAGAGGAGGTGAAATGTGTCTCTGCAGCCTTACGTCACTGTTAGGGAGAGAACCCTGAAGATTGCAAGTCAGCAGGATCCCAGCCTAATATTATACAAATAACAAGTGAAGAGGTCAAAACATGACTACTTTAACAAAGTGACCATGCAAGAGCAGTGAGTAACAAGATCCTCCTGTTCCTCAAGAGAAACAAATCTGTGCTGAGCTGATTGCTCAACTTTGGTAACAGCCTGCAAGACTCACAAGGCATGCACAACCGTAAACAAACGTGAGACAAGAAATATGGAAAAGTCACTTGTCATAGATTACAGGATTTGTAAACCTTGGAAACCTTGGAAACCAAGTGTCCATTGCTCACCAACCTCGGCCTGTGTTACTGGGGTCCCGGTACATCAGATAAATGGATATTTGCCTCCAGTGGCAAACACACTTTTGTCATTGTGAGGAGGGTGAAAGGGTGTTCTCTAACCCGAGTTAGGTAACTCATGCGAAAATCAGAGTGAAAATGCAGGAATGTGTAGCTATGTTATATGCTATTGTGACAAGCTGCAGGCAAGGCAGTCCTTGGGGTTTGCTGCTGCTGCCACTGAACCTCTGAAGTGATCCCCACCAGCTTGAGCAGAGCAGGAGCAGTCGCTGCTCTGTAGGGGTTGCTTCACCCTGCTGGCACTACTCACACGCGTAAACCAAATATGCAAAGAGCTGCCTGTGGGCAAGGCCTCGGTATGTGTTTGGAGTGGAGAAGCAAGGGAAGGAGATGTGCACTGCATTTTGTGCTGTATCTGAGAATGTACTGCTTGGAAATATGCATCTGTGGAAAAATGAGCACTTACACCAATGGCAAACACAAACTGCATTCCACGCTCAGGCCTCCTATTGAATGTGCACTTCCCCCAGGGGCTTCAGCTTTTGGCCCAAAGGTAATATTTATCATATATTATATTCCATACTTATTTTCTGTGCAGCTGCACAAATATCACACTTAGAAGAATATAGTTTAATCACTTGAAAACAGAGCCTGTATGAAGTGATGAACAAACCATTCTTATTCCTTGTTTTTCAAATGAACAATGCTGAAATGTCTGGTACAGATGTCTCATTTTCACTTCCAGATGTTTTCTCCATTGGGTGGCAATATTCAGCAGTAGTTTTATTTGAAGAATTATTTTATATTAAGGCATGAAATACAAGAGACCATAGAGAAATATAGAATCCATGTAATTAAAAACACTATGAGATGTGAGGGGCATATAGTACAAGATGATTTTTTAAATTTTTTCTATAGTCATAGAAAGAAATGGCTTCCTGTTCCAAAGAATAGGATGTCATCATTTGATGGCAAGACAAAACCTAAGGGAAATTAATTAGAAAGCATTTTGAAAATACTGAGCTGATTTCATACTCTAAAAATCAGTGATAATTTTGGTCCTGAACCACAGAATTTATCTGGGAAAAAACCCCCACCTTTATCCACTGCTTTTATTTCTAATGATGATTAAGGGCACCAAAAAGAAATGTGTCCCTCACTCCATCCTTTAAAACCAGCAAACCTATCTTGAAATATACACTTCCACATGTGCAAATTGGAAGTTAAAACTTCCACTTGCAGACTGGCAAAACTAGTAGGCAAAATTTCTTCTGAGGGCCAGAGGTGATATTTATTAGGCTTTATCCCCTGCAGATGTAATTGCAGATATTTTGTCTCAGAGGAATTCTGGAGAAAGGTTCCAAACAAGGTCAAGCCCCCAAGCACATGTGGCTGCTGCAACATTGCAGCGCTCCCACATTTCAACACTTTTTCTACTGTCCTTCAGAAGATAACTTTTTTATTCAAAGACAGGATTCAATTTTTGGCACAGTCAAAAGACCCATTTAAAATCCCATCTCAAGAGAGAAATTACAATGTTGACACTTAGATAATTTTATCGAGTTCCATGTTTATTTGTGTTTTCCTGAAAGCAGAAAATTCTAGAATCTTGCCTTTGTGTATGAATTATAGCTTATCCTCTTAAATATATATAAAATAAATATTTGTCGGTTGTGGATTATTTTGTAGGGGAGGCACAGAAAAAGCACTGAAAATGTGAATTTCAAGGGTTCAGAAAAACCAACCAAACCAGAAATATAAAATACTTACAGTATAGTAAAATTTTACCATTTTAGGTGTGAGCCAAGACTTTTTTTAATGCTGGGTTTTAACAATACTGATCTCTAAGTGACCTACTTTTCCATTCTCAATTCTGACATGAAAGTGTATCAGCAGCTTCACTGAATTCAATGGAAGGACCTGGGAACTCAGGTGAATAAGGTGATTTTTAATTTGCAGACCTGGATCAAACGTTATTTTACTTTTGGAAAGATACATATCATTTTACGTATCACAATTTTCATTATTTCAGTTCAGAGATCTCAGGCAATCCTTAGTTGTTCCTTTTGAGAATTACAGCAACAAGTATAGGAGGCAAGTGCAGAAAGTTGGGACCCTATGGAGCTGTATTGTAAGTCTATGTGGTGTTGCATATGTATGCCTATGAATGCAGCAGACAGGAATTTGTGGAGCCAGTAGGATACATTTTTTGATTCCTCTCCGTCTTGTGTGGCAAAGAATACAGAGACTCTTCCTCACATTTGGCCAAAACCCACCAACATATACTTACTTTTATGAATAAGGTCTTTGTTATCTTAATGCAACTTTACAAAAAACCTTTTTGGAATACAAAAGTAAAATAAACCTGAAAATTTAGAAGATGCATTAAAATTCTGTTTTTGTACATCTGAATAAATAGACTAGATTAGAGTAGAGTAGAGTGGTTCAATTAGAAGGGACCTACAATGACCATATAGTCCAACTGCCTGACCACTTCCGCTCACACCAAAAGTTGAAGCATGTTGTTAAGGATGCTGTCCGAATGCCTCTTTTTAAGGCACTGGGGCGTTGACCACCTTTCTAGCAAGCCTGTTCCAGGGTTTGACCACACTCTCGATAAAGAAATGCTCCCTGATATCCAGTCTAAACCTCCCCTGGTGCAGAGTCTTATCACTGGATCCCAGGGAGAAGAGCTCAGCACCTCCCTCTCCCCTTCCCCTCCTCAGGAAGCTGTGGAGAGCAAGGAGGTGACCCCTCAGCCTCCTCCTCTCCAAACCAGCCAAGCCCAGAGTCCTCAGCTGCTCCTCACAGGACATGCCTTCCCGCCCTTCCACCAGCTTTGTTGCTCTTCTCTGGGTACATTCAAGGACATCCTTCTTAAATCGTGGGGCCCAGAATTGCACACAGCACTCCAGGTGAGGCTGCACCAATGCTGAGTCCAGTGGGATAATCCCCTCTTCTGGCAGGCTGGTGATGCCCCCCAGGGTGCGGGTTGCCCTCCTGGCTGCCAGGGCACACTGCTGGCTCACCCTGAGCCTGCTGCCAACCAGCACCCCCAGGTCCCTTTCTGCAGGGCTGCTGTCCAGACTCCTCTCCCAATTTATACACGTGCCCAGCATTCCTCCAACCCAGGTGCTGAACTTGGCATTTGTTTTTGTAAAATTTCATGCCATGGATAATTGCCCAATTTTCCAATCTATTCAGATCCCCCTGCAAGGCCTCTTGTCCCTCAGGAGAGTCAGCAGCACCTCCCAGTTTGGTGTTGCCAGCAAACTTGCCAATGGTGCATTTAGCTCCTGCATTCAGAGAATTGATAAACATTGAACAGAACTGGCCCTAGGATTGAGCCCTGAGGAACACTGCTGGTGACCGGTCACCAGCCAGATGTTGTCCCATGCATGACAACCCTTTAAGACCTGCTGTTCAGCCAGTTCTTCACCCTGTGCACCATGAACCATTTGTCTCACAGTTGGACAACTTGACCAGGAAGGTGCTGTGAGGGACAATATCAAAAGCCTTACTAATACATCCACAGTCTTCCCTTCATCCATTAGGTGGGTGACCTTATCGCAGAAGGGTATCAAACCAGTTAAACAAGACTTTGCCTTTCTGAACCCATGCTGACAATTGCATTGTCTTTGAAATGCCTTTCAGTAGCACCCAGGCTGATCTTTATAGGTATCTACAACCAAAAGGTTTGCCTTGTCCTTTCATCCAGGAATGCAGAATTACTGTTTACCTTTTGCCTATGCTCCTGCCTCTACAGCCCATATCTGATATTGCAGAGGATGAAGTCTTTCACAGGCTCTGGACAGAAATACCTTTTTTGTGGTTGCAGACTTCCGAAGTTCCAGTGTGTATTTTACACCCTGAAAGCTTTCTTTTTTTCTTTTTTCAAATTTCCCTGACTTTTCAGAAGAAACCAAAGACACAAAACACTCACTGATATCATCAAAATGCACAAGTTTGCAAATACAGCAAATTACTGTTTTATTTGTAGACATCAAATAAACATAAATATTGGTGTCCTCCAAGCTTATGTTAAAATAGTGACATAAATTCCTTACAACCTATCTAAGGCCCACAGAAGTCACTGGAACAGCTCTAGCAAATTTTATGGTGTTTGGAAAGGGACAGGAATGATTTTGCTTGATAGATTCATTGGATCAAATCACATCACTTGATAGGTTATTTGGGTGGAACTATGGCTGAAACTGATTTGATTCCTTCCACATTCACACACACGGAGACACAGTAAAATGCATCCTGCTGTGGTTTCCCGTTGTACATCTTCTGAAAAAAGCAACTCTGTTAGGTATTCCTCCATCTCTTTTTCAGATAACTGGTAAACGCATGCAGGACTGCTTCTTGAAGTATGTTGCTGTGGAATACCCATAAAGGAATGAACTGCAGGACACATGCCTTCAGAATAATCAAGAAAAAAAAACCACAAAGGCAAAGGGTTATAGGAATCTCTTGAAAGAAATTAACTGAGTGTTTAGAAAAGTTGTAGAAAACAGTAAATGCAAAAGCTTTTACTTTATACTTTCAGTATATATGTTTCCCTTAGAGGGAAATGTTCATTCCTTTCAGTTTTCAGCAAATCTGTTCTCGTCCCTACGCTTTCATTAAATGCTCATCATTAGCATCTGCCTGTATAAATATTTATTCTATTTTGTTAGCTTGCCATCCTAAGGAAATTATGTTTATGTGGTAGCACAGTCTGTTTTTATGTCCTTTCCGTTCCCCACGAATAACTTTTGAATCTGCTGGCCAACTTCTGTAAAGAGGTAGGGGTCTCAGAAATATTCCTAATAGGGTCATGAAAACAGACAGCTAAAGAAAAGATAAAGACTAACCAGATAACAACTGACCTCAGGTCAAGACACAAAAGTGGAGAAAGCCACACTGTGCTGATACCACTGTGCGTTACTTGTGTATTCCTCCCTTCATAGTTTACTGGTGCCATATTAGCCTTAATAACCTATTAACTGTTTCTCATTTGATGTCCAACCTTAAGGTCTCTGAAATCAGTCAAAAGAACCTGCTGAGTCCAGAGAGCCTTAGTTCAGCCTTTGGGACCCATTTACACACTATCAAATTCAATTACCAGCATTTCATGGGCTAAACATCCAAAAATCTCATCTCCAAAGGTGACATAATCCAGTGATTCACTAACAAACTCTTCTGCTGTCTTTGTAATAAGACCAGGTTTTTGGAACATTGTCATTGGAGTAGAAACACCATAAGGAGCCACTACCTAAAATAAGAAACCATAATAACAGTGTAAAGTCATCTACCATTTAGATAAGGTCATTCACTCTGCAGAAGCCTACAGCATCTGACAAATTATAACAGATATTTGCAATGGATTAAGGCACTATGTGGAATAAGGAAAAAATCCTATAGCCGCATACAGGAAAGAGAGAAACCTTTGGCAGGGTCACCCAGCACTTCACCAAGAATGGCTACACTATACAGATTTAGGATATTCTTGAAGAATTTGTTAAAAAAAGTAAGTATATATGGCAAGATAAAGCATCACCTGTATGATAATTCCCTTTGCCTTATACTCTGCTTGTAGTGCTTTGGAGAAAGTGCTTATAAAAGCCTAGAATAAAATAAAACAATATAATGTTAGGATAGGAAACTAAGTGCTTTCACATATGCCACAAATCTGTGTGAACAGGTTGTTAACAAAAGTGGTCAAGCGTCATACAACCTAAGGCACAGTGCAGTGGTGAGAAACATAGAAATGAAATTTTCAAGACCCATTTTCTGCTGGTGCATATGAGCAATGGCAAGATTGACTGTTTGCCTGCACCAGAAAAGATGGAGCCTGGCATTGGCCCAAGCCAGACATGAAACAAGTACTACTGCAGGCTGGACTTTGTCACATTTATGAAAATCATAGTATCACAGAATTGCCTAGGTTGGAAAAGACCTTTAAGATCATCAAGTCCAACCTAACCCTGCCATCCCACCGGTAAACCATGTCCCTAAGCACCTCATCTATCCTTCTTTTAAATACCTCCAGGGATGGGGACCCAGCCACCTCCCTGGGCAGCCCATCCAGCCAGTTTTTTACCCAGTGAAGAGTACACCCATCTAGGCCATGAACCGCCAGCTTCTCTAGGAGAATGCTGTGGGAGATTGTGTCAAAGGCTTTGCTGAAGTCCAGGTAGACAACATCCACAGCCTTTCCCTCATCTACCAGGCAGGTCACCTGGTCATAGAAGTAAATCAGGTTGGTTAGGCAAGACCTGCCTTTCATGAACCCATGCTAGCTGGGCCTGATCCCCTGATTGTCCTCCATGTGCCTGGTGAGCACACTCAAGACGAACCGCTCCATAATCTTCCCTGGTACTGAGGTCAGGCTGACAGGTCTGTAGTTCCCCAGATCCTCCTTTTGGCCTTTCTTGTAGATAGGCGTCACATTTGCCAACCTCCAGTCATCTGGGACCTCCTCTCTCACCCAGGACTGCTGATAAATGATGGAGAGTGGCTTGGCCAGCTCCTCTGCCAGCTCCTTCAGCGCTCTTGGGTGGATCCCATCCAGCCCCATAGACCTGTGGATGTCCAGGTGGCATAACAGGTCAAAAACTGCTTCCTCCTGGATTATGTGGGTTTATTCCACTCACCGTCCCCATCTTCCTGCTCGGGGGGCTGAGTACCCTGGAGATAACTTGTCAGGCCATTAAAGACCAAGGCAAAGAAGGAGTTGAGTATCTCAGCCTTTTCCTCGTCTTTAGTGGCAATGATGTTCCCCCTTGCATCGACAAGAGGATGGAGGTTCTCCCTGGCTCTCTTTTTGCTGTTAACATATTTATAAAAACTTTTCTTGTTATCCCTTACAGCAGTGGCCAGGTTGAGTTCTAGTTGGGCTTTTGCCTTTCTAATTTCCTCTCTGCATGACCTGACAAGATCTCTGTACTCTTCTTGGGTTGCCTGCTCCTTCTTCCAAAGCTGGTAAGCTCTCCTTTTCTTCACAAGTCTCAGTAAAAGATCCCTGTTCAGCCAGGCCAGCCATCTTTCCCGCTGATTTGTCTTACGGCACATGAGGACAGCCTGCTCCTGTGCCTTTAAGACTTTTTTCTTGAAGAATGCCCAGCCTTCCTGGACCCCTTTGCCCTTCAGGACTGTCTTCCAAGGGACTCTCCCAGCCAGTGTTCTGAACAGGCCAAAGTCTGCCCTCTGGAAGTCCATGGTGGCGGGGTTGCTGGCACCCTTCCTTACCTCACCAAAAATCAAAAATTCTACCCT
This sequence comes from Egretta garzetta, assembly GCF_000687185.1. NCBI lineage: Eukaryota > Metazoa > Chordata > Aves > Pelecaniformes > Ardeidae > Egretta > Egretta garzetta. The sequence goes on along the minus strand of NW_009258296.1, from coordinate 305,389 downwards.
TTCATGATCACTAAGGCAAAGACAACCTCTGACCACCACCTCTTCCACCAGTCCTTCTCTGTTAGTGAACAGGAGGTCAAGCAGGGCACCTCCCCTGGTAGGCTCACTTACCAGATGTGTCAGGAAGTTATCTTCCACACACTGTAGGAACCTCCTGGACTGTTTCCTTTCTGCTGTGTTGTATTTCCAGCAGATGTCTGGTAAGTTGAAGTCCCCCACGAGAACAAGAGCTCGCGACGGAGAGACTTCTGCCAGCTGCTTGTAGAATACTTCATCAACATCCTCATCCTGGTCAGGTGGTCTATAACAGACTCCCAACAGGATATCTTTCTTGCTGGCCTTCCCCCTTATCCTCACCCATAAGCACTCAGCCTCACCACAAGCGTCAAGCTCTGTACAATCAAACCCCTCCCTAACATACAGAGCCACCCCACCACCTCTCCTTCCTTGCTTGTCCCTTCTGAAGAGTTTGTAGCCATCCATTGCAGCACTCCAGTCATGGGAGGCATCACACCACATTTCTGTGATGGCGACTACATCATAGCCATCCTGCTCTGCAATGGCTTCCAGCTCCTCCCATTTGTGGCCCAAATGCAGAGATATAGTCCCATTTATTCTAGCTATTTTTTCATGTGGCTCTCATCTCTGGCTGACATCTACCCTCCCAGGTCAAGGCTACACTGTCGTTTCTCTTGCAACAAGAAGAGGAGTGAAATACAACAAAACACATAACTTCAGTGCATACCTATTAGCATAGCCTACAAATATGATTTTCAAAGTCATGTATTTGGGGGATTTTGTAGCTTCAACCTTTAGGATTTATCTTTCTAAGTTTTTCTCCACACCATAAAGAGTACACATATACTAACTTCCTGCAAAACTTGAGTTTCTCTTAAGACTGATATTAGGAGTTAGAACTTTGAGAAATATTCAGAAACTTGACAACATTGGATCACTCCTCTGTAATCAGAAATATAGAAGTCTTACCAAGGAGAAAATATGACACCATTTCAAAGCCATCACTTGGCAGGTCTCACAAGTTAAACACCAATAATATCATGTTATTGCATGAAATGTCAATATGCTGACAAGTAAAATAGTTTCCTTTCACAGCATTACAAAAAAAGTCCATTTAAAAATGAGCAAAGGTAAAAGATACCCAAGGGTGAAAAAAAGTCAAAATAATACAACCAATGTACCATATCACTTTGAAATATTGTTAAATAAAATTTTGTAAGGATCTAAAATTTTCTGGTTGAATGTAGTTCAAGTCAAGTAAAGAGGAACTTCCATTAAAAATAGAAAAGGGAAATAGGAACCCAGAATTTCTTACGAAGAATAACTAGCATTTTCTTACCAAAAGCTATGTTCAAGCCAATATTGTTAGACTTTTTAACTTGGAGCAAACCTGAGCTGAGCAAGTTGCTTTTGGAGTTTCAGTAAAAATCATTCACTGTTTTTATGAGCCCTGGTGTTTTAATTCAGAGCAAAATTTCAAAGTGAAATCTATGAAGTCAGGCAACCTACAACCACCTACCAGGAATTTTATTCTTGGTTCCATAAGCAAAATCTAGCACTTTTGTGCACCTTCAGTTCTGAGTAAAACAGCTAAGCCAGCCTGGTAAAAATCATCACTTCCCGTTAACACAGACAGATTGTGAGCACTGGGATAATGCTACTTAATCAAAAGCAAAAATGTTCCAATGATCAGACATACCTTTAGCTGATTTCATTTACACAGCTTCACTTATCCTTAGTTGTCAGCTAGTGCTCATTCACATCGCTTCACTATTTCAGTGGAACAAGGCTGATTTATGTCCTGAAAACCTCACCCTATATTGCTGATACAAACACTTTGGTAAACACTTGGTGGGGATTTCTTTACAAAGCAGTGTGAATTACTTACCTTAGAAGCTGAGTACATTGTGTATAATGGACAAGGGAAAGTACCCAGACCAGAGGACAGATTCAGAATAAGACCTTTTTGTCTGAAATTTAATTTAAACAGTTACATTCAGTTTACATTTGACAGTATTATAATAAAAGCCTGCACAAGTTGAAAACAACTTATTTCCCCCAGAAGGCATAGCTCTCCTATTATACTGTAGACTACAATTTCTAAAGGCCCAATTTTTATGGTTTAGTTAAGTGCAATTAAGTCTAAACCAGCTAGGAATAATGTCATAAGAGAAATTTAAATGCTTAATGCGATCAGAACTATGGGGACATTTTACATGCTATTGTACATCTAACAGAGCAAAATCTGCCATCAGAGGAAAGAGTAATTGGTAGGTCCCCTTTGCTCATTACCCAGCACATTCTTTTTCCTGCTCCATGCATCTGTTGTTCTAGTTTCCCCATTCACAACTCCCTGTACAAATCACTAAAAACAATTCATTCAGCAACAACCAGGAAAAAACCAAACCAAAGCAATTTAACAGTAAGAGCTTATTTTGTTGCCAAAACAAAACAAAAAGCACGCACAGTCCTCTAAAATGCAGTAGTTAACAATGTTTTCTAGAAACTCTACCTGAAGACCTTAATTTCTGGCTTAAGGACCCTCATGTCTAAAATGCACATGGTATTAAAAGGAGAAAAGGGATGCTAAATTGCATAGTTGAATTAACCTCTCTGATGCAGTACAGGTATTTCCAGAGCTTGAAAACTATTATTCCAAGTACAGATACCACTCTTAGAAGACTATGACAATATATTGGAATGCCATTTCTTGTCTAATTAGACCCACCACATGTCATTTTATTTCTTCAATACCTGCATGTTTTCACTGGACACAGACCTATACTTTATATTTTCTGTCTTGTTCTACAGTTGACTGAGAATTTGTGGCAGTTGCTATCATTCATTCACACAGCACTAACAGCAACAGAAAAAAATCTTACTGATTGACATACTGTAAAGTGCAGAAATTAATAATGGAAAGGCATAGCTACCACTGAATAAACTGGAGGTAGCAGTGAGAACCTATTGAAAGATCTAGAAAAATATATTTTTACCTTGGCTCCATTTGTTTCAAAACTATTTTTGTCATCTGTAAGACAAATATGTTAAAAATTATATCCATTCTCCCTCTTTCTGATTGCATTTTTCAGCTGATCTTGTTTTATTCACAAGATTTCCACCTGCTCAGGCCCCAGCCATATGTATGTGGTTCAAATAGCTAAAATGTGGCACATTCAAAGTTTTGGAAAACAGTTTAGAAATGCTAATAGCCTGCAAAGTAACTGAATTGTCAAAAAATTCCAAAGGTTAGTTTTCTAAGTGGTGAAAGTCTTCTGCTTATCCAAAGATTTTCAACAGTATTGTAATTTCATCATTCTTTGTTACTGAATCGTTAAGTGTAAGGAGAAAGTCAACTTCATAGTGGTTTTGCATTTTCACTTCTGGCTCTACCTGGATCAGAAATAGCAGAAAATCAAGAAAGACTATTTTTTTTTTTTTGCTAGCAAAGAGAACTTTAGGATGATTTTTTATGTTACTTATTTAATCATTCATTCATATTCTAACAATAGACTTAATCACACTTGCGATTTTTAAAGTGCAATTAAATCAATTTCTAGGTAAGAAATCCGCTTCTGTTTGTTGTATTTGAAGAGTATTATTGTTAGTAAGCCTAAGTCCCTAGGGAATTCATACTCATACTATTGAATCTTTATAAAAAACACACATAATATATGAATCTTCTCAGGATAAGAGTGTGACTTAATTTGTAAAGGACAGTAATAAAAAGTAGTGCAAAAGAATGATGCAGCTTAAATTCAGTCTGTGTTAATTCCCTATTTTTTTCAGTAGTATCATTGTGCACAACAGGATAGTAGGAGCCAGGTGGGGTTCACAAGCTTCATTTTTGGAAAGGATGACAATGCCAGTAGGTCACATCAGCTTGGGGGAAGAATTTCCAAGTAAAGTGGAAAATATTGTAAAAGGTCCTGCTTTTGTGGTGCTGAAAATCCCACTGATATCTGTGGGAGGTAGGAATACCTGGAGCTTGGGCATCCCACTGCAAGAAGTGGTGAGCAGGATTCTAGCAGGAATCAAGGAGGAGGGCGGTGGGGAACCAAACAGATTTAAAGATGATTTGGACCTAACTATGAGGAATGCTGGCTAGGAGCATGATTTCTTTGTGTTTTGGTGGAAGGTGAATATTTTTGAAAGAGGTCGATTCCAAGGTATGTGTAAGGTTCTTTTGTGAGGCATCTATGCTGCAGGTATTTCTCTTCTTTTGATGTATAAATAGAATAAAACCCAGGAGCAGAAAGTTCACCAAACTACTTCATGGAAGAATTTGTTTAAATTGACTGATATTACATGATTTATTATTTGAAGTCATTAATCAGCAGTAGAAATTTGGGATGTAAAGTTTGCTAGCCGAAGAAAGATGAACATCTGTCGATAATTTTCATGTCATGTTTAGAAAGGTTGAGATGAACTACAAAGCTCCTGTTCTGCTCTTGTTTGTGTTAACATGCTGCTTTGCAAACAGCAGAGCAATGCAAATCTTCATCAGAGGTGGAAAGCATGAAATACTAATGGTTCCTGTAATGGAAGTAGCAGACCAAAATTAACACCAAGAGGTAACAACACAGAACTGGGAGTCAATTCCTTCAATTTCTGTCCTGCACTGACACCAAAATATTTTTACAGAACAAAATTGTGTCAAAAATGCACATACAGTACAAAAAGTCAAACTGCTGATCTTCCTGTCCTGGAGATTTTGATTCTGAAACAAATCCCCCTGTTTACCAAAACAAACATGTTTTTGCAAAATGTTTGAGCTGCAGTGTAATGATGTTTCTCAACCAAGGAACTGTGTTGAAACATTTGCAGTCAGCTCTGATGAAAGTATTTCATAGGCAGTAGAAACAGATGGGTTCCTCAAAATAATGCCAACATTCCCTACTATCTGTGGATAAGGTAAATGAAAATACACAGGTTGGTCGCTCTTGTGTGGGACTAACTTTTTCCAGTACAATAATTACAGGTGTAGCATAGATGCGAGTGTGTCACATACCTTGGTAGCAGAAACAATGTTGCAGTTGATGAGGTTCTGCAGGAAGCAAGAACACAGTGAGTTCATTGTTAACTTCAGAGAGATTGTAGCTTATCTGGGTAACAAAGCCAGCGATTCCAATTGAAAAGCTCTGCAGCAAGGCAGTTGCTTTTAGAGCTGCTTTGCCTGCCTCCAATTGCCACTGACTGTCCCTATGATGGGGGATACTCAAAGGCCAGTGAGCCCTGATTCATTTTATTTTAAACAGGGGTTTCAAATCTGCTTTCAGTTCTTTGACTCTGTGCCCTCCGTTTTGCCCAGCCATGTCTTTGCACGTGGTGAAACCTGCAAAGCCGATGTCCCCGCAGTGATGGCACCAGGCTGGATGCAAGCAAACAACAAATTACAGAGGTATCAGGCTGGGACTGAGTGGCTTTCAATGACAGAAGTAGGCTCTCCATCCAGCAAAAGCACTGCCACATAGAGATATCCTCCCAAGACCAGCAAGCAAAGACAGGTTATAGCAGCAGCAGAGGTGCCACCATACAGCTGCAGCTCTGAGGGAAGCAGCGTGCTTGGAGATCTCTGATTTGTAGTCGATGCTCATATAATCATAGAATGCTTTGGGTTGGAAAGGATCTTTAGAGGTCTTCTAGTCCAAGCCCACCTGCAGTGAGCAGGGACATCTTTAACGAGATCATGTTGCTCAGAGCCCTGTCCAACCTGGCCTTGAATGTTTCCATGATGATATATGATACACTGAATGGACCCTGAGACAGGTGCTAGCAAGAAATACGCTTAGAAACTCTGGGGTTTTTTCATGTCTAATACCACAGAGGTAAACAACAATATGCCAACGCAAAACCTGATCACACCCTTAATCATGTCAAACTATTCTACATAGGTAAGTTAATTCCCCCCATAAAGTAAACTGTGTTTAAGTGAGGTTTATCTTTTCTTTCTTTTTTTTTTTTTTTTTTTTTTCACATACTTAAGCAATGGTGTTCCAAAGAAAGTAAGTTTAGATAATACTAAAAAGAACCCAACACTTAGCTGTGGCTGTGACCAGGCTGGACCTCATTATGTTGCATGTGAGCAGTGAGCCAGAGGGCCTGCTGATCCCTGCTACGACTGGGCTGGATGCATTCTCCCCTCTATTGCTGGGTGCTTACTGCAATTTAGCAGAAATCTACTGTCCTTTTTCTCTTTCAAGCTCTTCTGAGCACTAAAACCAAATCAAAATATGCTCCTGCAAGGCCCAGTTCTTTTCCCACTCAGTGGAAGAGTCATATACGTGCTGATTGTAGCAAGGGCAGAATCTGTCCCTTGTTAAATGGAATTACAGTTCCTCATTGTTATACTGGAAATAGAAACCCACAGAGTAATCCTACCTCATCTATGTCTGGTCCATTAAGGAAACGGCACGGAAGAGGATTATGAAGCATTCCAACATTGTTAACTAATCAAAGGAAACACAATGATAAGAACCAAATCTAGACAAAGTGCATAGTTCAGCTAGCTAAAAAAAATGGCTTGTCCTCAAGAGCCAGAAACTTTTGAGCTCTATATGAAGATAAATGCTGTTTAGCATTGAGTCTTGTTCTCATTGAAGCCATCAGTACTGATCAGTACTGACTTCAGCGAACAGAAAAACAGTCTGTTGCTACAGTTTGGGGGTTGGTTTGTTTGGTTTCTTGTGTTTTGTTGGTGTTGTTTCATTTGTTCCACCATTAAAAGGATGACTTCTCTTTACAAAAAATAAAACCCAAAAACTTTCCCCAAAAAACATGTTTTCATTGTTGCTCTGTGGATCGTACCAAGTAGTGTTAGCCACAGGCTCATTTCAGATTAAATATAAGAATTACACACATCTGTAAAGCAACCAAGAGCAAAACTTAATTCCTGCGGGCCAAACAGGGAAGAAGTCACCCCAGAAGCTGGAATTTGCTTATAAAGTGGCAGAAGAGGTTTCACAGTAAAGAAGCCACTGTACAGGGAAACAGGAAGCCTTTGGAGAATCTTAACTCACTTTTAAAACTTCTTCATGATAACTAATGCTCAGATGCATTAGGCAGCTGTATGCTTGGTTTTAAATGTTGCCTAACAAGTTGTTACGACATATCATTTATACAATTCTCAGTTTAATACGCTGCAGCCATAAAACACTTTTCAATTAACAGACCTTAGTGACTCACCCAGAACACCAATATCCAAGCCTTGCAGTCTTTTTTCAATGTCCTCGTATACTGAATTTTTGGTGAAATCAGCTTGTATGACCTTCACCTTTTGACCTGTGGCCTGCTCTGTAATTAAGGGGAAAAGAAAAAAAAAAAAAGAAACCCCCTTTGTGTCTACCCAGAGAGAGGGACAGCTGTAATTAAGTAAGGAGAGAAACAATTAGATGTCTCATTTAGTAATGTCTGCTGTGCAGTAAGTAATTGTTTTAACTTTCTTGCTTTAAGGAAGACAAAAACGCAAGCAAAACACTCTCACTGTACCCAGTGGTTTTCAAGGAAATGGCCTGGCAAATATAGGATGAATTTATGCCCTGAAATAAATGGAAGTTCCCTCACAAAATCTAAACACCATTTGATCCTTCAGTAAGAAAAATACCCCAGAAATAAACAACATAGGACTTCTTCCCCTGGTTATCATAATATTTATAAACGAACACTGTCAGCATACTTTAGAAAAGTGAACGTGGGTGCCAGATCCTCTACATAAGCACAGTTTTGCAGAATTGTTTTAAAGTGTTTTCATATATAAGATGAACATTTTAACAAGCAGAGCTTATCTTTTCATGTAGGAGGAGGGGAAAACAGGGCTGGACCTGATGCAGTATTTTCTGCATCATTTTCAGGAAATTCCTCTCCTATTTTGACAATTTCATTCCCATAAACTGAACCTTTCCCAGGATTTTGCAGGACTGAAAGATATTTAAGGGAGAGTATAGCTTAAATTTTACAAGGTCAATTTACACAGAAGGGAAAGGGAAATGCGTGTGATTTTTCCAGTGTCATTGTTTTGCAGGAGTGGAGCCCAGCTGTACATTACCAATTTTCTCAGCAGTTGATTTATTGCCGTTCATATTTTCAACAAAGTTTCATGAGGAAAAGAGGTAGAGGCTCCTATTTAGTAATTTTAAAGGCAAAGTTCTCCTTTAAAGGGGCCCAGTAAGGTCTCTTCTAACTAGACCTTCACATTGTAAATTCTTGCTACTAAATCCGCTTTCAAGTTTTATGGGCAACCTGAAATCCAGATGAAGTTTGCTGAAAAAGTGACAAGCGAACCTTGGAAATGTCAGCAGATGATCGGATTGCAGACTCTCTGGAAGTGGCAGGAATTCAGGTGCATGTAGATGGCAAACAGTCTCCCTTTCGGTCCTGTTTGGCCTCTGCTTGTTCTGAGCCTGATTTTATCATAGAGGTGACAGGGAGCATTGCCTTTAATAGAAATCAGACTTGCTGATTTCTGCCCAGAAATCTTGCCTCATCCCTTCCGTACATTCAGAATTTAGGAAGAGGCCGGTGCACCAGCCTCAGCAGGCGAGCAAGGCTGGCAGAAGGCTGGCTTTGCATCTAGCAGGCCAGTTTGCAATGAAACAGGGCCTGTGCTGGAGGGTGAGGTGGTGTTGTTCCCTCCTGGTTGTTTCCTCCTTGCCCCTCACTACACTGCACGTCTCAACTGCCTTCTGCCACCCCAGTAACAGGAGTGGTCAGAAGAAAGAGCAGATGCTCTGACTCCAGATCTGAAATGCCAACTGCGTCTTGTGTGCAATTTTGGAGGACGTGTCTACATGACAGAAGAAAGGAGGAAGGAGGGCTCTTTTCCCTGCCCTCTTTCCAAGCTGCAGTTATCCGTATGAAAAGGACAAAACACCCTTTGAACCTTCAACCCATAAAAGCAACTCCAGTGGCAAATGACCCACTGGCGGTCCCCAGCTGGGGGAATGCTACAGCTATAAAGAAAAGGACATTGTGAGTCTAAATGTAGTGAAGGGAAAGAACAGAGTAACAGCTGGAGCAGACACCTACAGTGACCTTCTGATTGAAGAGCTCTATAAACAAAATGAGATGGTCTTAAAAAGTGTAGTGATATTGTGGCCATCTTTCTCGCGGGCAACAAGAAGGGCAGCCAAAACTAGAGCAACATAAAAATGAGGATCAAACAAACCATTTGGACTTTCTCTGCATCCCCTTGTCTGTACAGAACTGTACTGCTGCAACCAGCACTGTCAGCCGACAAACAAGCACTCCAGATGGCTTTCTTCTGTCTCATTTAAGAATAAAACAATATATTAAAAAACAATAAAACCATCATGCTGAAAAATGAATTATCCAGGGATAACTCTTCAGAAAATGATAACAATTCTGCAAAGGAGAGAGCCAAAAAATTATTTCCAATTTTCTTATGTCTCTCCTTCTCTGTGACAAAGACTTATGACAGCCTTTTAAGACACAAGCCATTCCAACTCTTTTTAAAAGTCCTAAGTATGCCAGAAGCAAAAAGCCTAGGTTTTAAAACATTGGGACAGGTTATTTTCTTTCTTTAAAAAATTAAGAGAAAATTAATTTAAGGCAAATTAAAAACTTGAGTTGTTTAATCTGATGTGTTATAAAACTTATCATTAATAAGGATACATCTAACTCCTTCTGACCTCAGATCACTTGGGAATCCCACTTGTCCGATAGGATAATGTGCTGCCTTCTGAAATTTACCAAGAGGAGAAAAAATCAGGATGAAGCATGAAGTTGGGTAGGACATGCAATCCGCCAGAAACTCTCCTTTTCTATTTAGAGAGTTATGAATACTTTCTAAAAACCTGAGGCAACAAAATGAATGCCTGAGTGACACAAGAACTGACCTTTTTGTAGAAAGAGGAAACCCTTTTGAAGTACTACAGCAAAATTTGAATATGAAGGGAGAAGCACTCAGGCTAAGATGGCATTCATATTCAGTGGAAATTTGCTGAGACGAGAGCAAAATGAGAGGTTATTTTAACAACAGAAAGATGCTTAAAAATATTTAAGACTGGGGAGAAATATAAACATTTCTGTTAGATTATAAAACACAAGTTCTGGCTACCTTTCAAAAGTATTTTGGAGAAATCTATCTCCTCAGAAGTGTAAGACAACTCAGTGTCAGAAATAACAGGAAAATAGAGAAGAAACAAAACGAACGAGTGTAAAAGCAGAACTGCAAAAATGATAGAAGATACCAGAGAACACAAATCCAGTGAACAAAAAAAACCCAAACATGAATTGCTACGAGTTACCAGAGCACTCAGAACATTGGTCAAGGCCCTGAAGTGCTCTGTTACGTAGTAGTGCGTATTGGGAAAACAGCACTGAGCAAATAATGCTTTACCTCAAGCGATCAGCAAGTCACAACAGGCATTTTTATCAGCCTTCGAGGATGAAGGAAGGGTGTGCCAAGTGAGTTGTTTTGTGCCAGTCAGTAATCTCAGCTTGTACCTGGCAGGACAAGGGATGGAAGACGCAGCAGACCAGGCTGGAAGTTGAACCTGCAAGCAGCGGGGTGGGGGCACTGCTAAATGAATTAGCACCTTTACAGGTCTTAATGGGAGCAAGATGCATATGGTTCTTGACAATTCTGTGGGGTGACTTTTATGTTCACTGCTTTATTTATACACTAACAGGCATGATTTCACCCAGCCTGAACTCATGAAATGCAATGCTTCGCTAGTCTAAACTGGCATAGCTGTATTTTCTACTGCTTCCTGAGGATCACACACCTTATCTTAAAAAAAAAAAAAAGCAAAAAAACCCGCAACTAAAGCCCCAAAACCACTAATGAAAAATTTTTACATCTTACAGAAGTGGCTTTTGTTTGTTTGGCATTAGCAGCTAAACAGTACAAACCCTAGTCATATAAATAGGTCCTAAAATATAACTTCCCAGTCAGGACTGTACAGCTTGCTTAGGAAGCATAGGCAGAAAAAATAAGAAAGGAGTGCAGTTTGTAGCTTTCCAGTATTTCTAATCTGGTTTGATGGTTTGATCAATGTTTCACAACCACAATACCAAATGTGTTAAATGAGCAGAGTACCTGGTTTAATGGTCCTCTCTGTCTGCCCTCCTACCAGGCTTACTTTGTTATCTTTTATCTCATTCTAAAAGAGCTTTCTGGTCCGAATGGATGGAAATCTGGCTTTCAATTCCAGTGCTTTTTTACAGAGAAATGTTTTTCTTGCGGTGGATTTCTGCCTGCTACAGTTCCAAGAGCTGTTCCCAGGCACATGTGTGGCCCACAGGACCGTTCGAAAGCCAAACACCGAGGTCTGTGGAATCATCCACGCTTTAGGCTCCTTTAATTTTCATTATTTATAGAATCATAGAATCATTTGGGTTGGAAAAGACCTTTAAGATCATCAAGTCCAACCGTTAACCTGACACTGCCATTCCACCAATAAACCGTGTCCCTAAGCGCCTCGTCTGCCTGTCTTTTAAATACCTCCAGGGATGGGGACTCAACCACTTCCCTGGGCAGCCCGTTCCAATGCTTGACAAGCCTGTCAGTGAAAAAATTTTTCCTGATGTCCAATGTAAACCTGCCCTGGTGCAACTTCAGACCATTTCCCCTCATCCTATTGTCTGTTACCAGGAAGAAGAGACTGACCCCCACCTCACTACAGCCTCCTTTCAGAATCCAAACTGAACGTGGCAGTATGATTAGGCAAATAATATTGTCAGGTTGAAAAGGGAGGCAAGCCTCTTAATTACGGTGTCCAGCTGTTTGGAAGAAGATATATGGTGTAGCTGTTAAGAAAAAGGAAACAAGTAATGTGACCGGTCCTACAACAAATTTATGCAGCCTACAACAAGCTTCTTGTTTCTACCTCTCTGTGCCTTACTCTCCTTGCATGTTAGTTCAGGGTAATGATAACCACTGGGAGTGGGACACTGCTTGTTTAAGCAGTTTAGAAAGAAAGAGTCAGTGAGGATTAGAAAATTTAAGTAAAACTGTTCTGGTTAAGTTTCTGCATAATTTTTAGTTTCTGTTGTTTATTTACTCACATAAAATAACAGTAAGTTTAACTTTTCTTCCTTCCCAATGACTGCTTATTTTAATTACAGTGAAGCCTTAGTTTGCAAATTGGAATCAGTGGAACATTTCCAAAGCTTTAACATAAGCCCACATCCAGAGCTCCCTGCTGATCTTAGTGGCCTCCAGATCAGATAATCTGTGCTTTTCATCACTGCATCTTCCTCTCCTTTTTGTTTGTGCTATCTACTTATTATGTACTCATTTCCAACCTGACACAGTAAGTAACACATGAGTCACTCTGGGCTTCAACCAAAACCCACTGAAAAAAATGGAAAGATCTTGCTGGGATTTGCCACCAATTTTAGCAAGCTTTGGGAAACCTCTTTATGCTGACGACCCAGCCGAACATGGCACAGAAACCTGAAGGGTGTAGGTTGAGCTCCTGGGCTCACACCATCCATGTCCCCATGCCTTGGATTGCATGGACAGTCCCGCGGCTGTCAGGGAAGCTTCCTCACGTGCAGAAAGCCACAGGTCACTGTTGCAGAAGACATAGGAGTGTTTGTAGGGTATCTCAGCCATACTGAAGGGAGGCTAAAGGGTTAACAAAAGGATGTTTGTGAAGCCAACTGTAGATCCATCTTAAATTGCTAGCATTGTGTTTTAGATTAACTTACTAATCATATGGAGTAAACTATAGATAAGAAACTAACACTGTAGGGAATGTGGAAGAGAAGAGATTAGTAGCAAATGGCCCATCTTTGTTACAGGTCTTGGAAGGCCTGTAGGAGAACAAAGCGTCTGGCACTTTGTCGATATGAGGATAGCCAAGGATGGGGAACTGGTTGGTACAGGCTGTGTTGTTCTGACAGTGGAATAAGAGGGGTAGAAGCTGGAGTTCACCAAAAGGACAAGGTGAAGAAGAGGAGTGGATAGAATCATAGATCATAGAATCATAGAATGTTTAGGGTTGGAAGGGACCACTAGTGGTCATCTAGTCCAACCCCCCTGCAGTGAGCAGGGACACTGCTAACTAGATCAGATTGCTCAGAGCCCCATCCAACCTGGCCTTGAATGTTTCCAGGGATGGGGCCTCCACTACCTCTCTGGGCAACCTGTTCCAGTGTTTTACCACCCTCATTGTAAAAAATTTCTTCCTTACCTCTAGCCTGAACCTACCCTGTTCTAGTTTAAAACCATTTCCCCTTGTCCTAACACAGCTGGCCCTACTAAAAAGACGTTCCCCATCTTTCCTATAGGCCCCCTTTAGGTACTGGAAGGCCGCAATCAGGTCTCCCCGTAGCCTCCTTTTCTCCAGACTGAACAAGCCCAACTCTCTCAGCCTGTCCTCATAGGAGAGGTGCTCCAGCCCTCGGATCATTTTTGTAGCCCTCCTCTGGACCCGTTCCAACAGTTCCATGTCCTTCTTGTGCTGAGGGCTCCAGAGCTGGACGCAGTACTCCAGGTGAGGTCTCACCAGAGCTGAGTAGAGGGGCAGAATCACCTCCCTCGACCTGCTGGCCA
>NW_009258296.1:255623-290934 GCF_000687185.1 Egretta garzetta | reverse complement strand
TGGACTTGTGTGCATTCAGGTTCCTCAGGTGGTCACGAACCTGGTCTTCTCCTACAGCAGGAGGGGTTTTGCCCTCCCGGTGCCCCTCATGCCATCCATCGACTCGGGAGGGGTGAGGAGAGAGGTTGCCAGTGAAGACTGAGGCAAAAAAGTCGTTGAGTACCTCAGCCTTCTCCTCATCTGCTGTTACCAGCCTGCCAGTCTTGCTCATCAGTGGGGGTACACTTTCTTTAACCATCCTTTTCCGGCTGATATACCTGTAGAAACCCTTCTTATTATTCTTCGCATCCCTAGCCAAGTTCAGTTCCAGCTGCGCCTTGGCCTTCCTGACCCCATTCCTACACAACCTGACCGCTTCCCTATATTCTTCCCAGGATACCTGTCCCTGCTTCCACTGCCTGTGCAGTTCCCTCTTCCTCCTTAGTTTGACCAGCATCTCTTGTCTCAGCCACGCCGGTCTCTTCCCTTCTTTTCCTGATTTCTTACAGCTAGGGATCGAGAGCTCTTGCGCTCTGTGGATCACATCCTTAAAGATCCGCCAGCTCTGCTCTGTTCCCCTGTCTCTGAGGACCGTTTCCCAGGGAGTTCTTCTGACTATCTCCTTGAGGAGCTGGAAGTTTGCTTTTCTAAAATTTAGGGTCCTGACTATACTCTTTGTTCTTGTAATTTCCCTTAGGAGCGTGAGCTCCACCAGCACGTGGTCACTGCAGCCCAGGCTGCCTCCGATCTTGACATCTCCGACGATGAAGTAAACGACCCCTGAAGACCACAGACTCAAATCACTGAGCATGCGCAGTTGGGAGGGACTTATGGAAATGACCTTTTGAAACTAATTTTAATACGAAGCAGGGACAGGTTATGCCTATGTATAGGCATACTGGGAAACTTCATGTGTATGTAACACTTTGCTACATATGAACGGGGCAAGCTGCCATGTTGCAGCGTGCATGACTTTGGTGGGACTCCCCCCCCCCTCCCCCCCATGGTGCCCAGCGCTGAATAAACATACCTACTTTACAATTGTGGAGTCTGTTTTCCACACATCAGTACCTTTCAGGACAGGGCAAGTCCTTCTTTATGTGTGGCTACACAACTCAGCACAGTGCGGCCTCAGTTAAGTAGGGGGTCCTGTGGACGGCCTTATAATAAATCGTAGTGCAAAGGAATTTACAGTATGTTATCTTTCTGTGCTCCACCACTTTTTTTCTTTACTTGGCTATGTGAGTCTCAGGAATCTTACTGTTTTCATTCTGCCCTTCTGATTATAATTTACAATGCAAAGAAACTATAAAAAGCCTTTTTCCCCCCAGGTTTCTATGATTTTAATTGTTCAACATTTAGATGCAAAGAAATGCAATGACACCAGAGCTGGCCTAATTTCCACAGAAGTTAATTTTTATGGCTGTTTACTTAAGAAGGGATAGTGTAGGCCATAGTCACATTGGTCTCACGGATACAGCTGCTTATAGAGACTACTCAGGGAGTTGGTGCTTTCCTCCTCCAATACCTCGTTTCCCAAGGTAAAACAAGTTGATTGGTAGAAAAAATGAGGGAAATCAGACAGAAAATTTCAGAGTCCAAGCCTTGATTTCAGTAGGTGCAGGGTCAGAAGTTACAGGCTTTTTCACCCACTTCAAGTCTGCTGCAACCCTGAGAGATGCACTGCTCTTTCTACAGAGGAGGATCCCAGACCTAACACCCCATTGGAGCTGGCTGTCAAGCCTGCTTAAAGCAAGTCTTTCTGATAGAGGTGTAGTCCTGGAGGGACACATGCTTAACACAGGAACCTGTGAGTCAAGGGATCTGGCTGATAGAAGCCATGAATAGAAAAAGAGCCATTGGGAAGAATAACCTCGATTACTGGACAATCTTCAACGTTAATTGGAGATATAAACTCATTTGACTGCTAAAGAAGTCCTAGCTGTCAATTATAGCATCTTTAAACAAGCCATTCCCTGCAGTAAATGGCTAATTTCCTTTGAAGAAAGGGAACATTAATTCTAAAGACAGACTATTTAACTGCTTTATCAAAAGACAAATGTAACTTGAAAACCTTAAAAAAAGGTACATTGATTTCATTTTTACTCCTCTGCTATGTTCCAAGAGCTCGCCTAAAGGTAACCCTTCTATCCCAAGCATGAACTGTTTCACAGATTGCTCCAAGAACTCTAGTATTGTATCTCCTTTGCCTGTGTTTACAGATTTTAAGGGCAGCTGAAGCCAGTAGAGAACACAGACTGACTTTTTTTTTATCCAACCTATTGCACTGTTTGAACTATAGCATGTATTTTTAAAGTGATCCATGACCAAGCATGTTCAAAGGTTCATGAACCAAGGGTTCAAGAAACAGAGTAATAACAGAAAATTATTTGTGGTATTGGAGCCATACCCGGGGCTACATCTGGAGCAATATCTGGGGCCCTATTGAACTAGATACTGTGCCGAGGAAATAGACCTCCAGATGCCTGTAAAGCCAGGCTGCTAAACGGGAGGCTAAGCCTGAGACAGACACTTACCAACTTCAGAGGCTACTCTCTGCAGTTTTTCAAGAGTTCTGCTTATCATAACTATATTTAATCCACGTTTTGCCAGCTGCAAGAGAGGAATATAAAAGTTGTTAGAAAACAGTAAGGTGACAAGAATCTTTACAATCTTTCCAATTTTGCAGTAAAAACAATTATGGATTTTTTTTAAATTGCTTTCATTCACCTGCCACCTGCCTAATGGGAAAACAACAGATATTAAAACCTGGCCAAACAATACTCAGGCTTTTGACAGTCTTCCAAAACATCTCCTTTACTGTATAATCTTGGACCCTGACAAGAAAAATATACTGGACAACAATCAAACCCCAATAATATGAATAAAAAGAAATAATTTGAGCCAATTTCAAATGAATGAAAGTCTGCAGAGAGTGAAAGCAACGTGACATTTCCCAGAAACACATTTTTATTTCAACTTGGATTTGGGAGGCCAAATATGTTCATGACTTCCTAATTCATTTTACAACACCACATTCCACCCTCACATATTTTTTATCCTGAGGAAGTAGATTAGGCATATTGATTTGAAGGCTCAAAAGTTTGAAAGGATTTGAACTTTATTCATTTTATTTTTAACAGAAATAAAATCTCATGCAGGTCAGAGGGATAAATTTTAACCATTCTTCCCATTAGATGCAAACTAAAAAAAAAAAAAAAAGAAACCAAGTAAAAAAGATGAAAACCATGCATAAATATTCAAAATACATTCACATAAATGTACATCCACAAAGATGTTGGCAACATTGAAGTTTATAGCTGGAAACACTATTTAACACAGCAGCCTGTTTATAGTCAGTTTGGTATTACCACGTGCAGAACAAATGCAGAACAAATAGAGAACGGTTTTCTCCTGTTTTCTTAAGGTCTCCCAGTCCCATCAGTTAGAGAGTTTTAGACAAAACTTGAGAGAGAACCACAGCCCCAGCGTGTGAAACTAAGTTATTAACAAGCAGAAGCTGAATGGAGTTGCATGCATAAAGAAAGGAAAGATAAAGCTGAAACTAGAAAAATGCCCATGAAAGCAAAGAGAAAGAAAAGTAAATTAGTCAGCACAAAAGATAAAGCCGATGTTATCTGAAAGTACCAGGATTGCTCAGAAAAAGAAACTAACTGGTGAAGCCCAGGCACTGAAGACCCATTCCTTTCCACAACTGACTCCCTGCAACATTTTCTCCTTAAATCTATTTGAGGGAAGCAGTTTGTCCTGTTGGGCTCTTCTGAAACAATGCAGAGAATGTTAAGGAATAAGGACCTTTGTTCAAGAATTCACGACATCCAGAGTACGAGGAGCAGGCTGCCTGTGAAATGTACCAACCACAACCATTCACATTTGCAGCACAAAGACCATGCTCACGATTCTGTTGCTTTTGGAGACCCTCTCGTACAATTGATGGGTGCTCCAAAGAGACCTGCACAGACTTAGATACTCGGGAGTTTCAAAAGATTATTTTAGGGCTCCATTTTAAGTTCTCAGGAAGAGAACTCTAACTGCCCATGTACTGGCAGGTTTCCCTTTGTCCACAATGAGTTTGACTCCAGCCATTTCCAAACAGAGACATGGCCTCCGTTTCCACGGTCACTTGCTCATTTCTGCCTTTTGGGGGTGTTCAGATGGGGATTATTTTAATTTTTGTGCCTTCAGACCTGAGCCCTAATATCAGCCATGTCATATACAGAACAAAAACTAAGTCCTGCTTCACTGGGCTTCTCAATATCATCTCAGCAGTGTCTCCTAAAACCTAAGTAAAAAATTATTCCTATTGTTAGGATTGCACTGTATTTTAGGTAAAAGCACACATTTGTGGCAATCTTATAAAATTGTTAACCATCAGGTGAGAGGGTTCTCCCTTAATGCTGTATACCAGAATAACCAGAAGTATAAGGCTACCCACCTGACTACTCTTTTTTGCTTCCTTACCCGCACAGAAACGTGCATCCTTTTCAGAAACGGGTTTCGTAGGGCCGTCAGGCAAACAAAAAGGACTGTGCTTAGAAAAGGATTTCCTGGCCATCCACAGCAAAGGTTAAATCAGTTTTAACACTACCACATTTCAAATAAAGGAAACTTTCAGTGTAGACATCTTTAGCCCAAAGCATTTTCCTAAAATAAAAAGGGTCTGGTGTTAGAGTATGGTATTTCCCCTCACAGTTAAGAATAAGCACTGGCTCCCAGTAGTGTAACATGAAGCTGCTTATGTTAGGAAATCCTGACTCCCAGTGGCAAAAGACTAAAATGCTCCTGAACCTCTCAGACTGCTAAAATGTAAGATCATTATCTTGACTCCAGCCAGAACAAATTATGACAACATAGCGTTTAGAAACCAGGCTAATACTGCAGAAAGATCAAGCAGGATCTGTACCCTGGAATCTCACAAACTCGTTAAAAAATTTAAACCAACATTAAATTAGTATAAAATCACTCTGCATTTTCTAGCACATTTTTGCAGCTCAGTCTGAGGTGAATTTTTAAACAATAAAGCTTCATGAAAGGCAAGACACGGGTCTTAGATTCAAACCATGCATGGATTCAAACCATGAATGTAACTATTACAGTTACACTGACAAACTGGTTAACCTCTACACTATCATTAGATACAATAATTTAAAATCCCTAATAAAGCTTTATGGAATCTGTAGCTGCCTACTGTAAATTTCTACCTATTACAAAAGAGATTATTCTCTCTTCTCCAAGGTTGTGCTGATGTGGCCTCAGTGTTTCACCCCATTTCTTTCCTCACTTGGGGGTCAGACCTGTAAGGTCTCTATGATTCTAATCTTTCAACCCTTTTTGGTCCAACCTCAGACCAGGACTGAGACAACAGGGCAGAAGTTTCTGCAAGCTTTCTGCTAGCCCTGCACTTGTGCAACACAAGTAGCATAGCTGTATTTCCAGGAACAAATCCCAGACCAAGTGGAGAAATTAGACGACATATGCAACTGGAGCAGGAGAACTCAGATCATATTTAGATTGTATTATATTGCTGGTAATGCTATGCAAATTTCAGGAAATGAAACAAAAATTTAAGATTTGATAAACTGTTGTATTAATAAATGATGTGCCTGTCTCACAATGGTCCACTGAAACATTGACTTAGACACAAGCACTGGCCTGACTTATAAGAGAGTTATAAAATATTAACAATAACAAAAATGGTGACTCTGTGAGTCACCAATATCCTGCTTGTGCCCTGGTATCAGATGAGAAGTGTGCAGAGGCTAAACCACAAGTCTCAGAACACGGCACGGCCCGATCCATAAATCCAGAAGGTTTGAGGTGCTAAGCCAGTAACAGATGCTAAAGCACATCTGTAGTTATTATGTAAGAAAAACAGAACAAACAAGACTGCACTGGTACCTGAAATGCTAACAGATGAGTAGAGACATGACAGCCTAGCAGCACACTCACAGCTGACTTATTTTTGTTCCTCGTTACAAGTCTGGTGAGCCTAAACCCCATCAGCCCAAGAACTGATGGACCAAATCTAACAGAAACCTGGCTTTTCAAATGAGTATAGCAAACTAGATCCCAAATCCCAGTACTCTGACAATGCAACAGTCAGTTAAAAGGTCGGGGTCTTTATGATCAAGAAGGCCAGTCCTTCAAAATCACCCTGATGTGCTAGACATACAGAAGGAGATTTCATGGAAGCCTGGACTTCCATGCAGAAGAAGATAAACTAAAGTTGTGTGTGTGCCTGCCTCCCAACACAAGCTCAGAAAACGAAAGGGACAATAATTTGCTCTAACAAATCTGTGTCCTGGCATCAACAAAATAGTATTCTGAGACTCACATCTCTTCACACAGCCCCAGCCAGCTCTTGAACTGAATAGGCTTTGCAGAGACCTGTGTTTAGCTGCAAACCTTGAGAACAAGGGTACTGAAGCAGTAAACATTGTAGTCTTTCCCTGGACCTTAGTTTGCTGGGTTTTACCCAATGAACTACCTACTGGGATTTCCACATAAAATACCGAACAGAGAAAGCCACATCACACTAGCCTTCCAAAACACAAGAACTGTTCTCCTTAGTCTCCTATACCACATAATACCAACAAGTATGGAGTGCTTACTTTCATTTATGATTCATTATCAGCCCATGCCTGAGCTTGGGATGTCAGAAAGAGATTCATCACCTGGTGTCAGAGCTCAAACTCCAGAAGGCAGACAATGTGGCCATCAAACAAGGCTTGCCTTCACATCAGCCCATAACACCAGAGGGACCTACACCAGAAGAACGTCAGAGAATGTTGTGCCCTGGTTGTACCCTGACATCAGGCCAGCAAGATAGTAGTGCTGAGCCAGAAACTCCAAAGGTACACAGACATTAAAACAGCAGGGTCAGATTTATTTATCCACAAGCCACACACAAGTGTGTGCTTTGACCTCAGGCAGCAAGATGATGTGCCGAACTATGAGTTCATGTGGTGTGGGCTTGGGATCTGCCCCACAGAGCAGTAGCTGAGGACAACTTCAAAGGGACCACCTAGAGAGGAAGGTACGCCTCAGCGTGGATAAAGATGGCTTTCAGTCATCCCACAAAAGCCAAAGATAATGAACAGATGTTCCACAAAATCTAGCCAGTTTCAGCGCTTTTTTTTTTAAAAAAACACAACCCACTGGAGTTGTTTTATTTTTTCTCATGGTGTAAAGCAGCCATTCACATGCTATAGCTGGCCTTTTAAAGGGGGTTTACTCTTGCATAACCCGTATGGTACAAAGGAAGCAGAGCACAAAGGAAGCAAAACAACAACAGAGGCTCTGATCTAGACATTCACAGGCTTGCTCATCACTACAGCGAGTCAGCGCGTAGACAGAAGGCAACATTTTCCCTTCTTTCCCACAGGAGATCTCATCATCTTAATCACAACTATGCCAAATGTTAAACTATAATAGTTGGTATTTGTCTTTTTGCTTCCTACGTTCAATGCGCTTTCCAAAGTAGTTATTGTATTGCCTCCCCCAGTAATGAAAATCATGAGGTAGGTGCTTAAACAATGCATACACTTAAAAAGCCTAACTTAAACATCCTGTAAAATAATTCAAAAGCAAACTCATTTTCCTTTCCTGTGAGATACATTTTACAACTTATGAGCACATCCAAACTCTTGCATGTGACAGGCTGCTAATTTTCACCTGGTGACCTCAGGTTGAAGACAATAACTCATGTTTCATTGCTGCTTAGCTTCTAGAAAGGGAGCCGGTTTTGAATGAAGACACCAAAGAGAAAAATCTACAGTTTGGTCACTATCACTAATAGCAAGGCTGGCACAAGATGGTACAAGGCCACCCTGCCTTCGGCATTGATTAGCACAGGTGAATAGAGAGGGGCTGCTGTAGTGACTGCACAGCAGCAGCTACGGGGTCAGCACAAAGATTCTGTCTCCTCCTGCAGGCCCCTAGAGCTTCCAATTCTTAATTGAACCATGAGATTTCCTTATAATTTCCATAACTTGTAGTTTATGTTAATTTACAAAGATTTCTCCTTTATTTGTTGTTTGGGATGTACCTTTAAAAATGTGTTTGCAAGTGTAAAGGCTAGAAAATTACATTTTGTGTGTTAATGCAGAACCACCCCACTGAAAGTCAAAAAGCAGATAAGCTGTGAAACTGGGTAAAAAAGGACAAGGTAGGCGAATTCCTACCCTGGACAGACAACATGAAACCTTTTGGATTACCCAGTGTTTCCATTTTATTTCCTTGACTGGTGAGACCATTGAGGCATGAATGACTTTCCTCTGGAATGCAGTACCAGCTTTCTTTCAGAACTTAATGAATGCTCTTCTGTGCATCTAGAGAGAAGGATTAGTACCATGTTTGTCACAGTGGTTTTGAATCCTGGAATAATTTTGCTAACTTGCAGAGATTGATGGAGCAGCCATTGCCACTTTGTTAAATTTAAGGGTAAGTAATCGTTCCTACCTCAAAGGAATATGCTTTTCCAAGCCCATCTCCTGCTCCTGTGACCACTGGAGAAAGTAAAAAGAAAAATTGGGATTATAATAGTAGCTCTGCTCTAGTTTGATATTTCTTGAATTCTTTAATCTTCATCATCTGTGTTTCCTGAATGTTGCAGCCCAAATGCTTCTACTAAACACAGAATCAATCTTCTTAAAAATTTATTCCCTTCTGACTTAGTCTTTTTGTTACTTCATTTAGCACATTTTCTCTTCAAAGCAAACCCCTCCCCACAGCAACTTAGTTGATGCAGTAGGTAGTTATTACTCTCATTTTCAACAGGGAGATGCTCAGCAACCAGCCAGTTGCCTAAGAGGTGGTAGAATTTTCTTACATATACATATTTTTTACAAGTTCTGCTTTGCAAGTCTTTCATTTGTATGCTGCTGGCAGAACGGTAGGTGATCAGGACTAACTGGTGACTAAAGCTGATATAATACTTTCTCACACAAGAAATCTAAAGGTCTGAAGGAAATGTCACAGCAAACTTACCGGCATCTATAAAACATGCTTCCTTCAGAGCTGCCCAATTCATTTTACCTTTAGATTTAGTATTACTAGGAAAGTAAACAGGCTTTGGCATTTGCAAAGCACCCTGAACTTTAAATGTTACACAAACAAATACTAAGGAGGAACGATAGAAAGAAAATTCTTATCAACTTAGAAATAAAGAAGAAATAAAGTAGGAAAGCACTAAAGCAATTCCAAGGTAAAACTGGTAAGTTTTCAGAGCAAAACTGAAAATCAGTCAGTATCTAAAAAATGTGGGATAAGGACTTCTAAACTGCAAGAGACACTGGGGAGGCAAGGTTCGCTGCCAACAGAAGGGCAATTACTCCCTCATGTTGCAGAGAAAAGAGGCCCCACTGCAAAGCAGCAGCGGACCTTTTACTCTCTAGCAAACCTGCAGATGAAAAACAAGAGTCTGCTGGGAAACAAGCTTCCACCTCCCAACTTTTAATTTTTGTGATGCTCAGGACCTAATGTGCCATGTGATACAGCAAACCATCCAAGCCTTCTGAATTTTACTGGGCCCAGAAGACTTTATGTCTATAAAGGGACAGAGCATAAAAGGTCCACTGGAAGAAATGAGTCCCTCAGCCTTCAGTGGAAGCAGGGATTTGACACAGAAAGTTCCAGGCGCTGCTCCTCACCTCACGCATGCAACAAAGCTCCTTGCCTCACATCAAAATGAGACCTATGTATTGCTTCAGAAGCAGCTGGTATTCAGGCAGGTTTTCTGCAAAGGGGTGGATTTAATTTCTTATTAATCCACTGTGAGATGTGCTTATTAAACACGTGCTCAGTCCAGACACATCAAATCTCTAACACGGGGGGGAAGGAATAAAGCACAAGAGTACTTGTTTGGGCCACTTCTTAACAAGATGCCACCATTGGTGACATCTGTAGCCCAGGAACTCAGACACTGTAGTACCTGTTCATTCTTGCTTAATACTGATAACCTAATGAGCTTAAGAAAAAACATCAATGATCAGTAGGAAGTGTTTATTAAACATTTCTGTTATTTTATGAGAAAGTGTAATATCTTTAAAAAAGTACTGCCAAGTTGCAGCCTTTGAAGTTTTTAGGCTAGAGTAGATTTGGCTCGTTAATGATACCATTAAGGATAGGTCACCAATTTGGAAAAAACCAGACTGGAGCAAAGTCACCAGGAACAAAGAAAACATGCTTTGAAGAGCGGAGACCATATGCTAGACATAAACTAGTTGCTTCACGTATCAGGAAACAGAGGATAAAGGCAATGCTATTAAAACTCAAGCGTTTGCAGTAGAGAAAAAACATCGGAAGTAGGACCAGGGAGAAAATTCACATCTATACACGAGGTGCACAAGCTGTTACCAATTTGACTATTTATCTGTTCTCCCCAAGTACGCAAAACCTTCAGGCTCATAAAACCAAAGTTACTGGGAGAAAACAAGAAATTAGGCAAACCAGTGGAAAAGTGTGTTTTGTTCTGAAGGGACAGGGTAAGGAAACACAAGGAAAACCTCTCGCAGTAAGTAATGTAACAATCCATCACGCAGTTACAAGAAGAAGGTGAGGGAAGTTTCCTTTACCTGCCCATTGTCCCAGCGATTGAAAGAAAGTCTGAGGCAAAGCACTCCAGATACGTGGGAAAATGTATTTCATAAATCTGACGCATTTTAGCAGAGTACTGAAACAGATCAGACCCCCAGTAAGAGTGAGCAGCTGGCACTGGAACGCTTCCATGGTGAGCACAGGCAGCGAGCTAGCATGCATCGGTCACTCTCTCCCTGGGAAATGCCTCTTTCCAGCACGCTGCTAGTCCCTGAGCACCAGCAGAGAAATGAGAAGTCTAATCAAGTCACGTGATTTTCTTTTTCCAAGGAATGTCCAGGGTTTAGATTAGCATAACATCTCTTACATTACACCCGGATTTGTAAACTACTGAAAAATCCAAACTAAACAATGATTGCTGGTGCTTGCTTTAGAGAAACGGTTTCACTCCTTCTCTGGAAACTACCCAACAACAGAAAGAAAAAAATATTTTTCTTGTCATTGTTTAGGATTCATAGAGACTAAAGATGGGTCTAACACAAAACCCTGGATAAGAATACTCCAAACCTTGGGGATAACACACATCAGCACTACTTCTTACAGTGCTGAAGAGTTAAACTCTAGCCCAGACACTTCCAGGGCAAGTTTACACCAAATTTGTGTGGAGGCCAGAAAAATAGATTTATCTACAAATTCAAAGACAAAATAGTGAAAGGTTACTAAAGTCACCTAATTATTTCTATATGGAGAAAGCAGTATCATCCAACTTTTCAAAGAGCTTTCTGAAAAGAGGTTAATACCATTAGACCCATTTTACAAATGATGCGATTATGGCATGAAGAAGTGTAGTAAACTACTATCAAGGGAATAGGGCTTTCAGCTTTTCTGAACAAAGTATATTTGAAATGATTTATTAAATCAGTATTAAAGTTCAGGACATACTTCAAAACCTTTAGGGGGAAAAAATGCTTACAAGAACAGTATGTCACTGCAAAACAAATATGAAATCAATGAAATTCAGACTTCAAGTGATTAAAAAAATGTTAAAAGCGTGTGGAATTTCTCTGGGAAGGCACAGAGACAACCTTCACTCTTCTTTGTACTGGTGATTTGAAACATTGATTTTTGTATAGATCAGTTTAAGCTGGAGAAGACGAACACTGATCCTTACACATGCACTTAGGATAAAGGAAAATAAAATGTCTCCATATTTTAATTATATTCACGAATCATCTTTAAACTTTAACCTAAACCTCACACCCAGAAATCTCCAACTGCAGAGGGGCTATGTATGTCAGGTGCCACATTACTGACACCTTCAGCCAGAAATCCAAACTATGCAGATGTATTACACAGTAAAGACGATGTCTGAATCACAAGGAATGTGACATTAACTGTATCAGTAAAAAGAAGATATAAAAATCACTACCATCTCAGCTTAACAACCCAGTTTCCTCACACATAAGCCCTCTTAAAATTTCAGTATAATTGCTGTTTTCTATACCATAACACCTCTTGTTTTACCCCATAAGTAAGGCCAGTCAGCTAAAAAAAAAGATTTTAATATTAAATTAAAAAAAAATTACATACAATCACCCATTCCCCAGAGAATCACTAACTATTCAAGGAATACTTTAAATTTGAACAAGTTGCACTGTGTTCTTCATATGCAACAATGATGCTGAATACATCCTTTACACGAAAAAGAAACAAAAGCAGTTCTATTTGACGATAGAGCCAAAATGCAAACTTGCATAGCTGCCAGTCTTTTCTTCTGCACTTCCAGTTCTGCCCATGCTTTCTTGACATTTTCTTTTCTGGAGACTGGTAACAAATCCGAGATACACTTACAGTACATCATGGGCCTAATATTTTTAAATCAGGCTGAGATACTGAGAGGAAAAATAACAAATGCTTATGAATGTGAAGAATTGTTCATCCAGCCCCATCTAAGTTGTGTTTTTTTTCTGAGGTATTGCTTTTTTGACTTTCACAGGGATCACAGAATCACAGAATGGCAGGGGTTGGAAGGGACCTCCAGAGATCATCTAGTCCAACCCCCCTGCTAAAGCAGGTTCACCTAGAGCAGGTTGCACAGGACATCATCCAGGCAGGCTTTGAATATCTCCAGAGGAGACTCCACAACCCCCCTGGGCAGCCTGTTCCAGTCCTCTGTCACCCTCAAAGTAAAGAACTTCCTCATATTCAAGTGAAAATCATTGCAAGAACCTTACACATTGCATAGATAGCAAGCTTCTTTGGGTGACCACTGTGCTTTCTCACTCTTGATCTTATTCCATTACAGCTAGCCCACTGCTAAGCAATCCCTATAAAATTAAGAGTGTGAACAGATCAACATACAGTACAATATTCCTTTTCAATACAGTTACTATTTTAAAGTTTCTTTCTATGTTTCCTTGTCATCTGTAGAACTTGAAAAGTTTTTAAAACGTTGGACTGACTTCTGAAATCAAGCTCTGTAGCTAGCAGCACGTAACCACAAGAAACTTCAGTGAGGGACTGTAACTTTCAGAAGTCAATCCAGCATTTCTTAAAACTAGCTTACTTGGTAATTCTTTTAAATCTGTATTATGAAGAGTAATGTTTTCTCTAAAAATTTTTACCATATTTCCAAAAGAAAGAAAAGAAAATGAAGCTTCACACAGCACATCAGCCATCTAGTTTTACAACTGTTTTAATCTTTCATTAAGCTGATAAGAAGTCTGTAGAAAAGTAAGGTTCGGACTATCTACAGATGTAACCTACAAGAAATCAGTTTTAAATTACTACCTTATTAATTGAAAGACGCCGTTACAGAGGTTCTGAGTGAAATAGCCATTTCCACAATTGCCTAAATTCTAACATGAGAGTTGTGCCTGGTTGAGCCCATATTCCCAGAGCTTCAACCAGTGAATATACTGGAATCAGTAATATCTCCGCTGATACAGAGGAAAATAGTAAGAGACTGAAGCTGAGTTGCTTTGTGAAAGGATGTAAGCACTTGCAAGTTCTTCCAGATAATACCTACTCTGGCTTATTCCTAAATTTATCTTGTAAATGATTCTGAGTAACATTATCATAAAGACTTTGGCATTCAGGTCTGTATTTTAGGTGAGAAGTCTAAGTCTGAAGGACTTCAAAAACGTGACATGAACAATAAATTAAATAAAATTGCTTCCACTACAGTACAGAATGAACTAACAAAACTACTTCAAGTACAGCATAGTAGTCGATCGCACAAAAAGCAAATATTCGTGCTATCCATGTGCTTAAAAGCATTTTACGTGTCCATCCACACAAAAACCCAAAAACTTTTTAAAACTGTAATCTGCATCTCTTTATTTATAAAAGGTACAGCAAAATATTAATGTATTAAATGCATACAGTAGCTGTTCCTTTGTGGAAGCTACATCTTATTTAGCAGGTGCCATTATGCGTCCATTTGTATTGCAATCAAATGACTCTCAATCTTCTCATAATTAATGAAAACCTTCCAATGCCTTGTCCCACTGCAGAGAGATGAGGTTCAATAATCAGGATTCTGGAGGTAGAGATGATCTGGAGAAAGAGTATCAAAAGTATCACAGGCTTTTTCAGGATCTTTAAAAACAAAAGATCTCTCTAAAGTATTTGCAGCTACCCCTTCCCTTCTCAGCTCTTCAATAGGTAGAAAATGAAAGTCACATCTCTCAGCCAGCTGTGAGAAACTGGATAGCCCAGACTTCTGTTTCCACTTTGACTGCGTCCTTAAATTCCACTTCTGATATCTGCAGTCACTCCTCCTCCTCTTGCCATTCAAATCCACAAAGGCAGTGGGCAGTCCAGTCATTCCCTGAAGCTTCTGGTGTGAACTACTCACATATTTCTCAGATCTAATCCAGTCTGGTCATTCACATGTTACACCCGGAGTAATGCTTACAGATTTAGCTCTATTTTAATTCAAGCAGGGATAGAACAAGTCATTAGATCTCCCTTGTTCCAAGTCACGGTCTTCCAAAATCTTCTTCTAATTTGATTATTTCAAAAAATTTTGGCTCATGCTTGCAGGGAGTTGAAAACTTCAACACAGTTAATTACTCCGCTGTCCTCCAGTGCTGCAAGGCTTTTACCATGTTTTCAATGATTAATGGTATATCCTCAGAGACACAGGTAAGCATTATCAACTGTATTTTCAAAGAAGGAAATAAAGATACAGGATACATTATTGTCCCAGACGATAACCTTAACAATCAGATTCCAGACCAGTTTTTTTAACCAGTGGGCCAGCCTTGCCCACTGTAGAAACCTCTTGGGCTTGTTATAATTCCTTATTCTGAATTTTAAGCATAAACTAGTACCAGATAAGCTTTCACTGCATATATAAGACACAACAAGACACTAATCCTTTCTCCTCATTTAAAGACAAGTTAGTCTTCCATATATGAATCAGTTTCCTCTCTTGTAGTTTATATATAGTAACATCACTTCTCTACAGCATTAGAAGATAGTTATAGACAAAACATCAGAGGAGGGGACTGTGATATAAAGAGACGAATGTACCTAAACAAAAATAGATTTACCTTTGTTATCTCTCCTAATTAACCTGTTTGGTACTGGCTCTCACACAAAAAAAATCTTTTTATATATAAAATTCTTCCCTCGATTTCCTTCTCTCCTTGATCCTGCAGCAAAGTTACGAGAATTCACTTACAACAACAGTGACAATTGCAGCAGAACACCATGTTATTGAGGATGAGGAAAAGACTGAGAGAGAATATCTACACAATGCATACCAAACATGCTAGGCCATATCCTGAATTCTTCAGTCAACACTTACACAGGGAACAAACTTGGGGCCGATCTCCTCTTTGCCCCATACATTCTACAGCCACTTACACAAGAGCAAATGTGTACGTGAAATCATTCTGAATCACTAGCATCTTTCATCACTTCACTGATACCAAAGACTGCATATGGCATAACGTAATGGTGAATCAAACCACATGATCCTTACAGGCAGTTTTGCCTCAGAGAGTACTGGCAGACACTGAAATAGAACAAATAGCACCATAACACAGGTAAATGAAGGGATCTGAGATTTGTTCATGGCATTACTTCCTAAATTAGCTCATGGTGTAAAAAAATGCTAAAATTAAACTTGTCCACATGTAAAAAACATGGTGTACAAGAATATTTCTGAACCAATGAGTTGTGTGCACATCTGTGGCAATTGAGGTAGATTTTTTTTTCTTGTTCCAAATATGTTGCAGCATATAATTACTTAAGTTCTCTGCAATGCTAAACTAACTTGTATGTTCAGTCTCTTTCAGGGCAGACATTTTGGCTAACTCTTTGACTCAGGAAGTGCAGTCTCTTCATCCCCAGGTTGCGAAGGCTTGCTGTTCCCTCTTAAGGTTAAAAATGAGTATCTCAGTCCTCCTGCCATACTGAAGAAAAAAGAACAAACAGAGGTGTCAAAGATACCTGATGTTGTATATACCATTTTATATGTATGTACCTTTCCTCCCAAAGGAGTAAAGAATGCCAGCTAACATAAACTAGGAGTGCCTCAGAGCTATGTAAACCACCTGAGAAACAAACCCCAAGTAAACAAAGATCAATTATCAGTTGCTCCAACAGATTCATACAAACAGATGTAACAGTTCACCCAAACACAAAAAGTAACAACTCACAAGTCGTAACTCCTATTCAATGGACACAGTGTTCTCACTTCCCACACCACCTGGCTTTTACTCGGAAGTAGCACAGCTCGGAACTGCTGCTCATAAAAAAAGAATTAACTCAACCCCACATAGTAAGACTGCCAGCATGTTTCCATAGTTAAGATCTTATCATAGTAAGGTTCAATATCTGAAAACAGACAAGAAAAGATGTAACTAATTGTAATGAACTTTACACCCTGAGGCAGTGCATCCTCATGCCAGTAGTTTCAAACCTGCATCACCCAAGTGGGCTAAATCAAACAAAACATAAAACTATATCTCACTGAGATATCTTCAGCTTTAACAAATAAAAGCTATTCAAGTTTCACTCACCAAATATTTAGCCCAATGAAGTTTAACATGGAGAATATGTAATCTCCACCAATCAACATTCCAATGTAAGCAATGGATATATTCTGAAAGGGAACAAAAGCCATGCATTTATTGAAGTCAGTTTTCATCTCCAAGAATATAAATGGTATCAATTAATTTACTCTTCTAAGGAAATAGCTATAGTCTGTTGCTGGCCTCTCTGAGATTAGTTTCATGGGATGTCATCATCATGGGTAAGGTGACAGCAAAACAGGATAATAAAATCAGTATGTTTTCTAAATGCATACAATGCACTGAGAATGACCTTCTGGGGAAAAAAAAAAAAGAAAAAAATTAAAAAAGCAAATTAGCTATCTGATGTTTGGCAAAATGGAGCTATGGACACCTTTTGAAAATGTACTTCTTTTTAATCCTTGAAAGGCTCACTTCAAACCCTATTTCTTAAAAGCAGGTTTTGGGTTCTCAAGCATAAAAATTACTCTTTGAAGTTACAATAAAAGCTCTTTACTACTGCTTTGAAGGGGTTACCTCCTCACTTTGCCAACTAAATGTGCATTGAAAGCACTTGGCTCAAGTTCAAGGCAGGCACAGTTTAAAGATTCTACCCCTCACCCTGCCCCCATCAAGTTTTGGGAAAATTGTCCCCTATAGACAGAAGTAAAACTATGGAACTGTGTGATCATTTTACCAACACTTCAACGGTTTCAAATATTTTAGCAGTTAGTCTGGACAATGACATAATTTCTAGAGATTTCTACTGCGGACCTCCATATCATAAAGGGCTTGTCGACTTTAAAGCTGCTTGAAGTGTCTCAAAGACTAATTAATACTCAGCAAATAGAAACAGTGTTGCTCTATCTTAATGGTTCAATGCAGACACATCAAATTTAAAAGAACACTTTCAGAACCACAGAATGAAAACTACTAGATTAATCTTGCTGGCTTTCAAAAACAAACAACTGCAGAAAGAGAAGTAGTATCTTCTTTTTGTGGATTTTGCTATGCTGGAGGTATTGTTTTCCTTAGTCACCCATGAAAGGGAGCACCCTGAGGACTGTTATTCTGTGCCTAAGCTAGTTTGGATTCTGATAGTTGTTTGGCCCACAACAGCATACACTTTATCTTTTGCTAAAACTCTTCCAGCTTACAGCTCTGTGCTTCTCTCCAAATTGGCCGACAAAAAGGTGCTTGTGCAGTCAGTGATGTTCCCAGCTCAAACATGCTAGCCTTATCAACACAATGGAAGCTGCACTGGTTTTAAATTAAACAGGGTTAGAGAAAACAGACTGTAAGGACACAAAGTTCAGTTCTTAACACAGGCATATTCTGGCATTCATCAAATTGACCAGAATTTATACAAACCAAAATGAAATTGTCCTTTCAGCTAATATAGGAATACATGTTGTCAGACAAAGGCAGTTAACCATAGAGCAGTAACCTCCTTGCTACAGCTTAGTCATTATTTTTTATCTATGAATGACCTATTTATTAGCAGCAACGGAAACTAGGTCAGCCCAAAGTGAAAGTGGGTTAGTCTGTATCAGTTTCTGTTTGCAATGGATTTGCATCAGGCTACCTTGACTAACTTACAGTAACTTGATAAGGAACATAAGCAGGTGATAGTACCTGATGAAATGTGGTTAAACGTACACCTTTTAATTAAAGTGGTTCAAGTTTCTCATGCAGCAAAAATAAAAATAAATCAATACCCACATTGCTTTCTAGAGTATACCTGAGCTTCAAAGCAAGGTCACTTTGATGTGTGGATCTCCAAAATGTATGGCACAAGCAGTGTCTCAGTATTAGCCCTCATTCTGAGTTTCCAGCTCAAAGCATAATCAGGATCACTGCTGAATCAATGCTCTTCCCTGCCTATTTGAGCATTCTCATCTCCCTCTTCTCCATAACTCACCTTGATGGCACCAACTACTGCTGTTGTAAGTGCAGAATTGTAATGACTGCATAGGACAGTAGAATACATCAAGAGAAACCTAAGTAAAGCAAAGGAGAAAATTTTACAAATTTCTTCCAGGGAGCTCAGAAGTTTAGCAACACTTTGAAATGTTCAACATTTCCTGGATCTGTATTTTGCCAGGATCTTCAATCCCACCTGTTCCGAACCCTAAAAAAAGACCCTGTGGATCTGTATTTTAAGTTAATGATGTGCATAAAAATATACATTACAATATGCTGCTTCAGCTCTAACAGAGTCATCCTTATCTTCTGTGCTTCTTAAACGTCTGTATTTGAAGTTAGTTTGACCCCTTGGTTGGTGACGTGAAAGAGCAGAACAGGATCCAACCCACTTTCTATTCTTGCTTTGACTCTGCAGTTCCAACAGGAACAAAGCATTGGTTTATTACTTTTGAATTTCTTTTCCAGGTACTTTAAAGAACAAATGCACTGAAACAGTTCATATAGTAAAGGGCTTACATTCTATTAACTGTAAAGAAGAGGTTAGATAATCAGAAGAGAGGGCCAGCAGAGAGATACTGGGTACAGAAAGTAAAAAGCGAAATGTCATGTTGTTGACCACTGCACTTGTGAAACAAACAACATAGTGTAAATAACTGTTTCAGTACTATCTATTAGAAATAATTAAAAGACAAGACAGAAGCCTGGGGGAAAAATATTTTTTCTTTGACTTTTAACATAACTTACTAGTGAGTTTTACATTTGAGACTTGCAATTTGAAACACTGTCATTAAAGTGTCTTACTTGATTACCCTGTGTCCTTACCCCAACAAGCAGGAAAGAAGAAATTGAAAGACAAATAAAAAATTTGTCCAGTGCTGGAAATGTGTTGCCTATTAAAAAAAAATGAGAGAGAGAGCAAGAATTACGTGCTATATAATCAACTGTAAACATGTATAAAATATAGTTAATATGAAAATGTGGAAAATCACAAAATATATTTGATTCATATTATAATTACTAGATATTCATATTACTACTGGAAACAGTTTGATGCATTTAACTTCAGAGACAACAGTACAACAGCACCCATGATACCTAGAAACATTCTGGTAACATATATAGCAGTGCAGATATAAAACTGCACATTGCAAGCAATGTATACAATACAGAGAATGTGTATTTTCAAATTTATTGATACAGATACCAACACTGTGATTAATATTATATAATAAATAGTGTTGATACCAGACAGGGAGAAAAGCAAATAAATAAATAATCTCCTTGAAACCTATTTCATACCATAGATTCATTCATTAACAGCTTTCAAGGTCCAAGCCTGCGTTTTTGAGCTTAAAACCAGATTAGGTAAGCAATACTAAGGTCTCTGATCAATGAAGGTCAGCGAAAAGGCTAAATCATCACTTTGAAGCCTGTTCCTTAGTGACATGCAGCAAACAAACACACAGTGCCACACAACATTCACTAAGAAACATGTCACAGGTTCTTCTCCATCTCTAGTAACTCCAGGGTACCTCAATTCAATCTGGTTAGTTTAAAGTCACCTGCACCAGCACAAAATTCAGCAAAGGCTGAACACACCCCTGAGAAACAGGGTAAAGGCTGTTAGTCCATGCTGAGCTGTGGCTAGCTGAGCCTCCAGCACGTGAGGTAATAGATTAGAGGGATCTCGGGCAGCTGTGCCCTGCTAGAATTGTGCGGGTGTGCAACAATGAATTGCAAAGTATTATTAAGAGACATTCTGGGGCTTCATTCCTCTTCCACTGCATCATGCTTTCCTGTTCTCCTAGTGAGCAGCTGGTGAAGAAGTGATTAACTGGGACACTCACACACTGCAGACTCTACAAGATGCAGTAGCTACAGCTCCAGAAAGAGCTAGAGGAGAAGAAGCAATCTCCCTAGCGCATCAATGGGGTACTGATATTCTGATTGGTAAAAGGTGCATTGTCTGTGATGGATCAAGGCAAAAATCTCTGCTAGGGTAAAAGCAAGCCAACTTCTGTGACCTGAAAAATCTGCTAAATACAGGTGTTATCCACCATGATTTGTTGATTTTTCATGAGTATTTTTCAATTTTCTACATTTTTCTGTGATTTAATTTCTGTGCATCATGCCGACACTAGTCATACCCATCATTTAATGAGACTTCCCAATATTAAGTGATCAAGCCACTTCATATGCACAATAGGCATTATGCATTTCTCTGATTTTACTTTTTTTCAGGTAATTGAGCATTAAATTGTTTGTGCCAAATCAAAATGTGGGCACAAGGCACTTTTTTTCCCATGGACTAAATCTAGCAACAAGGTAAATTTCCCTGTCCAGATCTCCCAAAAGTCCTCCAGCCATGACTGCTGGGAAAGCAGGTAAAACCTTACAAATATACAAACTTGGCCCCCACCAATTCTGCCAAGAAGGGCATCGGCTGCATTTTCCTAAACTGGCATAAGGTCATGCTGGACTCATGTCACAGGAAGACATTTCACACTCAGAGCAGATCTAACACCACCATTTTTCAGGGAATGACAATTTTTTCACTTAAAGAACTTGTAAGAACACAATGACAAAATCATGTGAGTCCAGGGCACAACAACATATAACAAAGGACACTGGAAGGATTTATGACACCTGCAAGCTCTGCAGCAATTTTCAGTGGCAAATTTCAAATATTTCCAAAAGAGAACATGAGTGTCTAGACTCATATTACTGGTAAGAAATGGGCAACTAAGAAAGTCTGTGAAGGAGCCAGAAAAACACCACAAACCTCCTGGACTGATACTTTACATGTGAGGACATACTGCCTATGGTATTATACAATATTATGATTAGCTATGGAGATTCGTGCTGTCATTCTGTAAGAATGTAAAATGTAGGTTACTAAACAGGAATCTGTCCTGTGCATCAGAATGAGAGGACTGGAAATTTTCTGGTTTTGGTGTTTGCAATCTCATTTTAGAGCATGTGGCAAATCACATAGTGCAGCTGGATTCCCAACCAATTGCTCTAGCTGAAAGTCCCCAGACACATATTAGTTTTTAAAAAAAGACTCATATAAGGGCTATCACACAGCTTCAGCTTCTCCTCAGAGTGAATAATTACAAGTTATTACCTGTGAAGGGAAGTCGAAGTCACATATTTCAAATAGCAGTCACTAGCATGGACATAGGATTACCTCTTTAAAAAAACAAACAAACAAAAAATGCCACCCACCCCCCCACTGAAAAAACTGAACAAAATACTGTTATTAGTCTGAGCTATGGAATATTGCTCCTTACCTGCTGAAAGTCTCCAGTAGAAAAGCTCATAATAACTGTTGGTACTACCATGAAACAAGCATTATAGAAAAGGACACCATATTTTCCCAACTCCTGTGAAAAATGAAACAGTGTTTCGAATTACAAGCTATTTGGGAGCAAAATACTAAATATTACTCTGTCAATCATTCTGACATTATTGTCAATGAGTAGACAAAACATAATACACTTCAATTAAAAATACAAGCTTGTGGTCATTGGATTCCGTGTTTAGTACTGAGCTGAGTTTCAATTTCAGTCACTTTGTATATTCAGCAGAATATTACTGCTCTGCTATACCTTGAATTTTCTGTACAACACCAGCTAGTCAGAAACTTCCCAAGGCACTGGTCCAGAACTGCTTTGTGTTAGACTGCAGGTAAGTCTCTGCGTGGCCAAGTGATTACTCATTCCATCCACTGCAACAACCACAAAAGGATAGGGCAGGGTGGCTCCCTGGGGCCAGCACAGCAGGAAAATTATTGAAGCCTGACTCCTAGACAGAGCACCTGTAAACACTGGTAACTGATGCAACTTGAGGGATGCCATATATCCTGTTGGTTAACTTGCTTGACACAAAAGCATAAGATTAGGGGAATAGAAAAGCAGCTTTCGCTTCCTCCAGATTTAGCCGTGCTACGTTACAAATCTCTTCAGCTTATCTCTTGCTTTAAAATGAAACCCCATATTTTGCAGAAACCTGTGAGGCCGTTAAGTGCTGCTCATAAAGAAAATTACGGAGTCTGGATACAGTGTGACTCCTGATATTACTAAAAGACATACATTTCCACTGTACAGACTGACCCACAAAAGTCTGTGACAAAACCTCTATCAGCATCTCCAGGACTGCTCTTTGCTATGGCTTGGTATGTTTTCATAGCACTGTGTTACAAGAGCAGCCTGCTCAATGTTTACACAAAGTGTAATGTATCAAGGTATGGCCTAATTCTTTGGCATACGTGGGTTTGGTGTAGACCTGCTTTTAGACAGACAAAAAAGATACCAGTTGTTATTCTTATTGACTCAAACTGGTCAGGTGTCTATTCCTAGCCACAAGTTTATTTTACATAAACCTCACTTAAAGTCTGTTTCTAGTCAAAAATTCATCTTCTTTAGATATGTATCAGGTTCACAGGTAAACAATTTGCTTTTGGTTTGGATTTATTTTATTAGCCAAAATAAATGTTTTAAAGCCACTACAAACTCTGCCTTAAAGACTTGGGAAAAAATAAAATACACTAAGCCTGGCCTGAGATACTAATAACAAGTTTTTCCCAGGGTGTTCTGTATTAAGGATGCATATATCAACTGAAATATGAAAGCAACTTAAACTATTTATTAGTTCATAACTGTATGTTCATAATGTCATATAATAAGTAACCCACTGTTACCATATGTTAAATTCAACCTAATCAGCCCACAGTTACCTTTGGATCAATTTTCTGCTTTGTGTAAACTCCATTTGCTGCCGTGAAGATATCATTTAGCAATACAAACGTGTAGCCCTCCAGATTAAAAGACAGGTCAGACCTGGGAAAGAAATATTATATTGTAAATAAGCAAAGAGCATCCAATGCACTGCACTACCTTGTTTACCTAGAGAAATATCATAAATGAGGAAATGCAAATCCTGAGAACTCCAGCAAGTCACAGGTTTTGCTTTAAGCCTTCTTTGTAAGTCAAGGTACTTTACATTTCTCCAGTCACAGGATCCTCACAAATGAGTCATCAGAGAGTTACCAGAACTCAGTGTGGAAGTGGCAGGAAATGTTCAGTTTTCATTCTGTGAAAAATTCCATCTGTCTCAATTCTGACAACCTGTCCAATTATTATTGAGTATACTTATCTATTTCTTTTAACACAAAAAGTAGCTAGGCAATAAAGTATGACTACTTGTTTTTTACAGTCAGATCAGACATATTGTCATCCTTTCTGTTTTGACTAGTTTCCTCATGGATATAGGGTAATGCATTTAATAGGACATGGCTCTATCCGAGTCACATCACATGGAAATTGTTTACCTCTGCACATAGCAAAGCCAAGAAACAAAAAATAACATGACATTTCCAGTTAAGGAAAGGAATAGTCAAACAGAAAAAAAAAAAAACAGAGGAGAATAAAATGTGACTGCTTTGTGAACTTAATCCCACATTTGAACTTGTTCAAAGTGATTAAAACAACAGATGTTGCCTAACTCAAAACTATTTGACAACCAAAAGACAGTCTTTCTACTCAGAACAAGAATGTATTTTTCTAAGATTATTAAAATACACTGATACTATGAAATAAAAGCAGCGTTCCTCACACAGTTTTAACTTGCTTCATTTATGAACCTGGCAACATGGAAAACCCAAGGGGAAAAAGAAGAAGCACCCAAATACTTCCAGCTGGAGTTAAATTTTCCCTTTTGTATTCCTGCACCTCCCAATGATGTCAGCAGAGAGATTTTTCAAATCAACTTAATTCAGAGTAACAGATCTCAACTTAGATTTACTTGGCAATTAACAAGGAAGATAATCCTACTGTTGTCCCTCCACTCATAACATGACTTTGTATGAAAAACAAAAGCCTTACCCAGCTGCTATGAAAGCCCCAAGAATGATGACAAATACGCTGACTATAATACTCAGTGGGTAACGTTTCCTGTAGACAAAAATTAGACAGTTCACATTTTCATTATTTGAAGAGAAGATTAAATGGCTGTCTGCCTGAAAAGTTTCGAAGCAAGTAGTAACCACAGAACATTTAACAGGAGGGCACAGTCTTGATAACCTTACAGAAGCAATGTGATTGACTATGTGCCATGCTTTCAGACTTCAGCCCCAAGAACAGAGACTAAAAAAGCATTGTGAACATTCTGCCACTAGATAATTTTAAGAGTAAAGATTAAAGGTTTGAAGTAACAGTGCTGGAACAAACTGTAATCTACTGTGTATTGGTACTCATAATGGACATATTTCAGTGTCTTCCAGTAATTCAATACAGGAAAATCACTACACATCTCTCGTGTATTTTTTCATCTCACCTTTCTTGGGGAAGATGCTGTACTGCACACTATCTAGGCTACTTCTCAAATAGATACTTATTTATAAGTCAAACTGAAACCTTATACTTGGAGGGGAAGGCACAGAAGCTTATTAAATTCTTCAGTACATCTACATCAGCACCACCACACAGTAGGGGAAAGTGTACTGTAAAACTTTCCTGCTTCTTATACCTGTTTATTTAGATATGTCTTAAGTATTTCTGCACCATATTGCAAGGTGACTTAAGACATTCCCCTAGTCATTCCGTAACACCAGTTCCCAGCTCTGAGCTGGCCTGTGAGAAAAGATCCATCAAAACAAAATGTACAATGCTCCCACAGAAATCCTGTGTGTCAAAGGAGCACAGATGTGAACCACTGTCCCAACAACAAAGCTGTATGCAGTCTCTAGATATATTAGGCTTTGTTCAAAATGAATCTCAACAGTAACAACCTAAACTTAACTACTTTTCATATCCTGAGGTAAGCCAGCATATACTCTCTGGAGTCCTTTCATTTTCAGGCCTGAGGAAATACACTGCGGCAGTTTGTACAAATACAGCATTCTGCTCTTAGGCTTCCCTCAGGTTAGGATGTTGCTTGTAGTGCAGCTGAGAACTGACATCTCACTGACTCACACTTTCCTCGCTTGAGGGAGGCCTCAGGCCAAGAGGAGAAGAAAGCAAGTTCTGCTTTCTCTGTGAGAACTTACAACTAGAAAAGAATCCTGGAGCATCTCCAAAGATGAATCATTGATCAGCTGCTGCTTCAGCCAAAAAGAGATGCCAGTCTACTTGGAGGCTTTTTGAAAAGGTTTTCCCTGACCATCACTCTCATATTGCCTGGGTTCAGCTTCAGCAAGCTGCTTTTCCCCTTGCAAACCTCACCTTATCCAAGCACGAACCACCAGTATAGAACTATGACGGTGACAAAGTATCATGTATTTACATTCCTTTTCTTCCAAATCGGTACAACTGAAACTAGTGATCCCAAGCTGCAATAGCATACACTTCTTAATTTCTCATTAAAAATAACTGTTGTATCTATAATTACAGAGTTTTCTGATCTAACAGCACACTGCTAGATACCATTTAGCTTCATCAAATTGGTATGTTTTCAGACTTGACCCGGAAAGCTACTCTGCTTAAGCAGACTGCTGTACTATCATCAATTCTGAGACATAAGGATCTGTCTGTTTAAAGCAGTTTGCAGCTTAAGGGCCTCTGAGATGAGACACAAACCATTAACTGCTAAAAGAAGTGCCTGGGTCTTGCTGTGCTTACCTGATTCCTGTGCAACAGTCAAGAGAATGAGCTGTGTAAATGAGAGCAAGCTGAATATTTTCCTCCCTCTATTCACTAAAGTGCATGTACCTATGTCTTCAAAAAAGCTACATAAAAGAGCTACTTTCTTTGGTTTCCTCTCTTTCTCAGTGAAAAGCAGTCATTCAGTATTCTGATGAGATGGCAGCAGTAATCCACTTGATATGATCAAAAATAAAGGTATCTTAAATGAAAAAAAAAAAAAAAAAAAGGATCACCCAAGTATGATGATTTCCAGCAGTAAAGTAAGTGGAATGGTAAACTTCCTGAGCACTGTAAACATCGGCAAACTGTCAAAAAAAAATAAAATCCGAGCACAGCATCAGATTAATAGCATTTTTATGTTTTAATTCTTATCTAATTTTACTAAGCAGAATATGAAACCATTAGTCCAGCAATAAACAACCAAAACAAACTCCCAGCCACTTAGCATACATAAAAAAAATGTTAGTCTGACACTAGAGGCAGATTAGATAACCAAATCATTGAAAAATAACAAGATTTGTCAGTTTGTAGAACAATGTAGCTTGCTACCTTCTAAAAGGCCCCTCCGCATCAGTAAAATGAAATACAAAAGCTAATTTCTACCTAGGATAGCCCCTATAAAATAATTCCTCCTGTAGAATTCACAGGCAGGGTAAGTAAAAATTATTTCTATGTAAACTTAAAGGACACACAGTAAACCTGTCTCTGAAATCACATAACAGAAATAAAATACAAAGCAAATATGCCTAGTAAACAAGCTGTACTTTCAAACCAGTAAAATAAATCCACAAGAAAAAAAAACCAGGAGAAGTACAGGAAATGTCATAGGTGGGACCAGCTGCAACTGCCAAACAGCCAGCTACGTTTGAGCAACTTATTGTTGGTCTACATGAAGTGACGTAGTTGGAAACCTTTCTGATTAATTTGAGAAAATACTGGCATCTGACACTTTGGAAATCTGACAGCATGGCCATATGGATCAATTAATCCTCTGTTTACAATAACTATTAGCAGCTGCATTAATAAGTGATACAAATCCTAATGCAGATTTTAATCATTTTACAACAGATATTTTGAAGGTATGAATAGGATCATCGACCCAGCACAAAGACACCCCAAACAAGATAGAGAATTCCATAATGTAAACAAATGTCACATAATGTAACAAAATGCAATGTAACAAAAAGTTTATGGTAGAAACAGTGCAGCCATTCTTACTTTTCTGTTTTAAAAATCAGTTATGAATAGTAAATCTAAAAGAAGTATGTTAGTCAGAGGAGGAGGAGATGTTGCACTTATGTTTAAAATAACCTAATAAACTTTTTATTTTAAAATTACAGTTAGGGAAACAGGGGAAAGAAGAACCCATGAATCAAACTTTTACAGGAATACTTCCATATTCACATTGGCTGAAGTTCTACTAGGGATAATATTGCTGAAGTCCTTACGTCTGCCTGAACAGGAACTTCAGTAGAACAACATCTGAACATGTACAACACAGAGCTGCAGAATCAGGCGCTTCATGTTTCAAAGTTAGGAAATGCTGAAAACCTGCAAAATTCTGTGATTTGGTTTAGCTTACTGTCAAATTCTCAGAAGCCTGTAATAACATACAAGAAACCACCACAATGGTAGTGCTGTATCCTCCAATCCTGGTGCAGCCATCATGCTCCTGCATTCCTCTTCCATAGAAAATTTGGTCATCCGATCTATTACAGCAGGTCCTCTACATACCTTACACCTTTTTAACACTAGCATGGAAGTAACTCTCATGGATCTATGCTTATGGGCATACAGGAGCCAGCGAGCCCTTTAGCAACCTCCCCACAGCCTGCTCTTGGTGCTCAGCAGGGCTACGTCACCACCACCACCCACTATGCAGTCATTCTTCCATCTCTTGGTATGTCCTAAATAACCTGCACTGACTTCATGGTACAAATCTTTCCCATATTCTTCTTCCTTCAAAAATGTCTTTCCTACAGCTTTCAAACTCTCTGCTTAGGACATCCAGGAAAAGCTGGATGCTTGGGTGTGAGGGGAAAATGAAAGCCACTTTCCTGTCACAAGGAGCATTGTGATTTTCTGTCAGTACAAGGCCTAGCTAAGCCCCCATTAAAAGAAGTAGACAGCTTGTAAATAGATCAAATGTTTGGGTAAGAGCTTCCTAGTAATATCAGGGGTTTAGACAGACAGACAGACATCATATGCATTTAAGTCCCTATGCAATGCTTTTTGATTTAGTGTTTATTTTTTACCCCCACAAAAGAAAAGGGTAAAATCCAGACAGTCTACTTATAACTTCCATTTACTGTACCTGAGTTTGCTGGTACTTGATAATCCACTTATGTGGTTTCCAACATAAATCAGAGGCAGAGGAAACAACTGTGATGAAATTAAAAGCACAACTCAGATTATTATGTTTTGAAGTACTGTTGAGAAACTTTGATAGAATTTGATAACTGTAATATCAGATGTACTTTTAGCAAGAAAAAGGGCTTTTTAAAAAAAAAAAAGTAACTATGCTGCAAACTGATCTGCAGGTCTCATTCATGTGACCGTTCACAACCAC
The DNA here is from genome assembly GCF_000687185.1 of Egretta garzetta. Lineage (NCBI taxonomy): Eukaryota > Metazoa > Chordata > Aves > Pelecaniformes > Ardeidae > Egretta > Egretta garzetta. The sequence continues at coordinate 262,234 of NW_009258296.1, read as the reverse complement.
AGCTTCACTGATTTCATTAGAAGAGTCACAAACTACCTCTAATGAGACTCAGACTCCATTCAGTGTATAAGTTAATTAATTCTATTTTAATTACTATAATCCTCAGATTAATACTCATTCCAACATTTTAATTGTAGGTCTAAAAGTAATACTAACTAAATAAGCAGAAGAACAGGTGGAATGAAAGAATTAATAGGCTGTAAGTATGCTATGCTTCTCTAGGTACTCCACAGATATTAGCATGCCTGGAAGATACACCATTTTAGATCTACTAACAAATTATGCTATGCTAGATACTAGAAAGGAAAGTTAAGTATTTAGGGGTAAATTAAACCATTTCCAGCTTCTAGCATAATGAGACTAACGCCCACAGAAACATTTGGGCCCTAACCCAATACAGAGAAGCAATAACAGAACTTCAGAGCCCTAAGAAAATGTACCAGAAGTCAGGGATCCCTACACAATACTCATCTGCAGTTCAAAGCTGTTATTCTCCCACTACAGAAAAGTTGGAGAAGATTAAAACTAGTCAAAGTAATCACTGGGGGACAAAGGTGGTGTGTACTTCTAGTCCCATTCACTATCAGTCAAGTGGACCTGAAATGGCAGAAAGACAAAACAGATCCTCTATCCTAACCTGTGTAATAGCTGCTGCTGTTGTGCCTATACATGCTGTGTTTGTTAGAGCCTATGCCTTTTCAAAGCACCGTGTGCTGGAAGAGCATACAGAGGAATGGGCTGTGTTTTATCAATGTTAAAAATTCTGCGTTTCTTTTACAGCAAGGAGGAGAGAGGAGAAAAGTACAGTAAAAATTAACTACAGTTAACTAAAGTTAACTTTTAAGTGAGAGTAACAGTAGAAGTAAACTGGAGTATAAAGTAAGAGGAGTGTGAGTAACAATAAATATTCAGCCTGTCAACATAAGCTTGCAAAAATTTTGTAATACTCTCCCTCTTCTACAGATTTTTATTTAGAAACCTATCTTCATTCATAGCATGAAAATAGAGCTGACATTACATTCTCTTTCCTCTATTATAAAGGCAAAATCACAATATCCAGCACAACATCAGAGATCAATGAAACATTTACTTAAAAAGGGTCAAGAACTCCAAAGCTTCCTCACTAAAATAAGCACTCTGCTACTTTAAAACTCTAGCTGAAAGCAACCAGTCTGGGAGTTGAAAAGCAACTGTAACCTTAGCGTCAATGAAAGCAAAAGTTTTCAATAGGATAAAGTGTCAGTCTAAGGCTGCTTTAAAAAAGTAATCAACAGTGGGCAATCCAGCTGATTCACTGTGACTAGTCAAATTCAGCACTACAAGCAGTATGCAAGTCCTGGATGCTGCAGTGCTGACTGCTCCCAGCATACCCAGGGAAGTCTTCCAAAGGATAGTTACTATTAGGACAAAGTAAAAAGGTGCTGTATTTTTTAATGCCCTTGTGCTGATTTTAAAGTGAAGGCCACAGCGGGGAGGGGAAGTAGTGAGACTGGAGGGGTGCAGAGGGAAGAAACCTCTTGATGTCTTGACAAGTTGTTTATATGCCAAACTCAAAACTGCCCACTGGGAAACCTTCTTCATTCATGTTTTGGAAAAAACATGAATTGCCCATTTTATAACTGATGCTATAGATATTCCTACAAGATTTCTACATGCAGAAATGCCAATGATTTCAGCATGCGTTAAGAAAATACAGCAGTCGCCAATGGCTGCGAGATATTTGTAGTAAACCTCATACTGACAGCAAGACAAGATTCTGCAGCGAAGATGCTAGCCTGAAATGCTATGATATCTGAGCTCTGCAGCAGAGCCAGGAGCTAATACTTCCTGTATCTCTAAGCAAACACAGACCCATACCTTGCAACAAGACATAAATTTGCAGGCTTATGCATCAATGTAAAGCTCCAGCCATACTGTACATGGATGCAAAAATCTACAAGGATCATTGCTACAGTCATTTCAGATCCTAGTTCCCAATCTGAGGTAACAGAAGATCCTCTCCTATTCTCTCTATCCTGCCTCTTTAATCCATAACGATGCAGCTAGCCCCTACCTACTGCATCTTTGGTGGGCATTATTTTAGCCCCTCCTATGGAACATCAATTTTACATTTGGAATCAACTGTTGTTCAGGTTTTTGGTCTACCACATATTCTTTTTCTATTGTTTTATCACATGTCACATTCAAATTTCCAAACAGCCTTTCATGATGTTATCTAAATTCTTTCTTAAACACAGATCCTGCAGGGAGCTGTATACATCCTGAAAAATACTTCAGGAATCTGAAAGAGTTCACCCAGCTGTACGAAGGTACAGAACACTTTCCCATGTACTGTATAACCAAATGGCACCACATTTCTCTGCAAACAAAAGGCAAGAATACTGCAGTGAAATTAAAATGATCAAATCCAATACTAAATGAGACAAACATACAAATAAACATGTTTGACAAACAAATGCAAAATTGATTTCTGTTTTCCTTTTATATTTTGTCTGCATAAGAAAGAACATCGTTACAAGCGGTAACATTTTCTTATTAATATCAATCCTCACCTTCACAGGTATACTTTTGTCAAAATCAGGGAAGTGAACAATCTTATTTAATTTCGACACATACAGGATAAGAATAGTGGCTGCCATCTAAACAAAAAGGAAAAACAATAAGTCATGTAAGAGCAGAATTGTAATGTATGAATGAAAGAACTGCTTCAAAGGCAAAATCTTTATATGCGTTTGACAAATGCTAGGTATTACCTATTTTTTTCAAAGAACAACACGGCACATAATGAATAAACTGGAATAACTTTATTCTTACCAATTTTACCTGCTATTTATTTAAAAGTACACTAGAGACATACATTTCACTGGCTAAGAAGGAGCTGAGAAAATAAAACAGGAGATGATCCTGGAATAATCATGCTATTTTCACTCAGAGAGTTATATAGTCTGCAGAATCACTCCTACAGCTCTGTAAGTAATGTGAGGCAGGGGTTTTGCATTGATCGCTGACAACATGAGGAATGAATAATAAAGATATGAACACAAGGAAGGAGAGTAGCTGACCAATCACACATCATAAGACTTAATGCTGCCCCCATGAAGGAAAAAAAAAATTACATTTTCCTTATACAAAAATCCATTAATTATCTATCTAGAAAATGGGGGTTGGAGACATGTTCTACAGACTAAAGCATTATACCATATTACATGCACTTTACAAACTATTCAGGGAAATCTTGGAAGGATCAGTCAACAGAAAATGGAAATGACATTGAGTCTTAGGTTCAGCAAAGAAACAAGGCCGTACCTTGCCCTTAACATGAAGTATTGCCACATTTCCTAGTGTTTAGCTTCCACTGAACCATGACGTGTGGTTCCTTGAGCAGTCTGTATGTATGAAACTCTCTTTCTCTCCCCCTTTCATACAGCAAAGACTTTAAAAGTCATTTTACTCCCTTCGGCACCAACAAGCAGAGATATCAGACCCGCAGTACCCTGTTTTCACCTCTTCCTCGCCACACCTTAGCTTATAGCCTTGGCAGAAAATAAATTCTCTGTTTTAAATTTATTTGCCTAAACAACACCGGCTTCAAGGCTCCATTGTCCCCAGCTGTCTCTCTGCTGAGCCGCAGGTTCTTCTTTATGGACCATGTACACAAACATTTGAACTTGGGTTTTACTATGATGCCTACTAACAACAAAAACACCTACAAAAAAAGTAATTCCGCTGCAGTACTGCAAATTGCCCACAGGCAAACAAGGCAACAAAGAACCAAAACTGTGTAACAGTCCTACTGCAAAACTGCTGGGAAAGTGGGGGAGAGATTTATGAGGAAATACACTGTCTACAAATAGAGGCCATGTCTCTGCATATAATCCACAAAAGTGCAAGGACACTCATAGGATCTGTGTACTTCTTAGAACAAATCTTGGCAGTTTTGAAGGCAGATCTCTTAATTATGGAATTCTACCAGGGGAAATAAATGGCATTTCCAGTCCCTTATGTGACTCTTCCCTGGCAATAGTTTTGATTTGAGCTGAAATTTCCTTGATCCTACTAAACAAAAATCACTCTTCCTTATGGTGGATCTAATCCAGAAGACAAGAACTACAGTATAACAGAGATTTCCTCCCTAAAATGTATCTCTATGCTAACATCAGTTTAACTTACAAAATAATGAGTATATTTAATGTCCTTTACTTCTGAACATACCTGTCCAATTCCAAGAAACATTGGTGATGGGAAGCTGAAAAGCATAAACAGATATTTAATAATGAGGAAAGGGGAAGAAAACCAACCAAACAAGCAAAACAAAACAACAAAAAAAAGAAGAGTTTAAATTTAACACCAAAGTCAACAACTGGATGACTGCACAGTCTTTCAGAAGAGCTCAGGTACTGCTACAGTTATTGGAGTCCTAGTATGTTATTTCTGCAGCAAAACATAAGCTGCCTCCAAATAAAATAGCATATGTGCAGCCAATCAATTCTAAAGAGCCAATTGTTTGGGGTATATTTGTAAGTGATGGCAACACACTTGGAGAACTCTAACAATGCATAATTTTTGAGTGGCCTCACATATACACTGTATGTCCTGAGATGGTATAAGCAGTTAAGTCTCTAGGACTTGCCCTGACTTGAAGCCTATCTCCACAGCCCAAACACACTAGTTTATGTGAAAAGAAAGTACCTAGGTAAATGTTGTAGAAACATCTACAGGGGGTCTGTACAGGACCTGAGCCCCTCCATTTTCTCCCCTAAATCTACATCAAGTTAAAACCAATAAAGGCATGGCAGTAAGTGCTAATGCTCTGTATGCATACTGAAACACAAGCAAAGAAGTTATTTACAATGGATGGCTGCTTTATGCCACCACCAGCAGTGTCTGGAGCCTCTCTGCCCAAAAGCCTTAGGTGTCAAGGAGCTCCCTGAACATGACAGCTCCTGCTGCCTCCCAGGAGTCATGCAGTGTTTTGCTGGACCGCACTGTCAGGAACAGTCACACACAAACCTGCACCCAAGGAATCTAAACAAAACACACTTCATTCTCTGTGCACACCTGCACTAACAAATGGGTCCACGTTCTCAACAAGCTTTGTACTTGAGGCTGCTTGAGGTTGTGGCTTTTTATCCCAGAAGCCACCAAGAACTGCCATACTACTACTCAGTGTGCTGAGAAACATAGATTTCAGATGAGCATCACGGGGATGGGAACATAGTATTAGCAAAAGAAACGCTCTGACCTGCAGCAGGAGGGCTGTAAGGACACTGCAGTCTTACAGATAAAGGGTTAGGAGCAGCCACTAGGAAAAGTGATTGTGGGAAACAGGTATTAAGGGGAAAAAAAAGAACAAAAAAACGCCCAGCAGAATGAACAGGACTTCCATTTTTAATCATGTGACACCTAAACTCTGCTGTAATTACAGCTACACAATATAAATATGGAGACTTCACTCATCCATACTACACGGGTTTCTCCACACTTTTTTGATCTGCAGAACCCTAAACATTCCCAGCAATTAAGCTTTTTATACAAACTTTAGGCGTACTGATAGGCATGCTGTCTTTGATTGTCTGTCATGGATGTGCTAGTCATATGCCAGGGACTTAAAAGGAACTGCAGATTGTATCATAAAAACCACTATAAAACAAAATCACAACTTACCTTGTATCATTTCTGGGAGGTGTTATACATAGCTCTTATGTGTTCAAATAGCACTGAGCACTACAAAGTAACAGAAAGTTTTACCTTTTTTTTTAACCTTCAATTTTTTGGTTTTTTTTTTTCCTTTTCTGTTGTTAGTTCATAACGAGCTAAAACACCGCAAAACCAGAGGAAACCTTTTAAGTATAGAATGCTAATGGTGAGAAGATCACAGCCACAGGACGATGACTCCATGTGAGACCCCTCAAGTCAACAGATGTAGTTCTCCAGTGTTATTATGATTAAGAGGTTTTCTGAGGTTCACGTTTTGGTTTTGGCTACCTCAGAAAAGAAAGGTGCTCGCAGGAAGGTAACCAGACTGTTTGGCAAGAACAGTCACGGGAAAGGCTGCTTCCCTGGAGGGTCTGAGCTGGTTGCGACTAGCGAAACGCCAGCCTCGGCGCCGGGAATAACAAAAGATCTTCGAGGAAAAGACGGGGACGTTTCAAAAATATTCCTGCAGAGGACTCTGCCACCGGGCGGTGCTGCAGCAGCGCTACAGGCTGGGGCACAGGTCGGGTCTGAAACCGGAGAAGCCGAGCCCAGCCTCAGCACGTTCCCCGACACAAATCGGCAATTCAGGGCCTGTGCCGGTGCGCCAAATTACTGCCCCGGAGCCGAGTTGCGCGGGGGCCCCGGGACGTTTCAAAAATATTCCTGCAGAGGACTCTGCCACCGGGCGGTGCTGCAGCAGCGCTACAGGCTGGGGCACAGGTCGGGTCTGAAACCGGAGAAGCCGAGCCCAGCCTCAGCACGTTCCCCGACACAAATCGGCAATTCAGGGCCTGTGCCGGTGCGCCAAATTACTGCCCCGGAGCCGAGTTGCGCGGGGGCCCCTGGGCTTTACTGAGGGCAATGGAAATGATTCCCCGACAGGCGGCGTGGCCCAGCTCGGCTCCGGGAGGGAG
>NW_009258296.1:248798-255049 GCF_000687185.1 Egretta garzetta | reverse complement strand
GCCACCTCAGCCCCGCACGGCTTCTGCAGGCCCTGGCCCCTTCCACAGTGCGCCAGCCCCAGGCTTGGCTGTAAAGGAACTTTCCCAGGCCGAACTGCAAAAAAAGATCTTAAGAATTTCACAAATTTCAACAGCCAGGGAAAATAAACACTCTGTGACAAGTCAGGCTGACGACAACGAGGAAGAGCCCAAGTAGTATAACAGTTACCAAACAGCACACACTAAACTCGAAAATTAAACCAAGTTTTTATTCAAAGCGTCTATTAAAATGACGGCACATCCACTCTTCTGCTGTTAAGTCATGCCAAACTACAACTTAAAATCTTTCCAAAATGCTGAACACTTCAAGATTTATTTAATCAATAAAACAAAAAGCAGTCTTCCACATCTCAATCTTTTTTTACTTGGTATTTTACCCAAAACTTGTCATGACACAAAACTACTTCAGCTGTCTGAATTTTGTCTACAGCCAAGTATAATTCAGTGTACTTGTCATACTTGAAGAAATACTCTGAGTTGCCCAAAGCACTACAGCTGACTGTGGGGGACAAAAAAAAAAAATTTAAAAAAAAAAAAAATCAATCCTAATGGACAAAGTTATGTCTGCAGTCTGCAACTGGCTGGTAATTACAGAGTTTTGTGCCCTGTGAAATACCACTCAGGAGCAATTCCAAGTTATGACTCAGAAGTACAACAGAATTACACTCAGGGCTCATTTTGGGATCAGGCTATTTGCATGCAGCCACCTGAAGTCAAAAGCATGCAACTTATTTGAGAAACTCCAAACCTATGCACACAAATTACCAGCTTTACATAGGCTAAGAAGCCTAGAATGACTACAGTGTTTCATATTTTTAAGCCTAAAAGACTTAAAACAGAGACAAGCAAGCCTGATGTCAGCTCAGTTTAGGAACTGAAAGCAAAAGTTAAACCGTATACCTGGTGCAAAATTATTTACATTCAATGAAAGTGATTTTTTAATTATTCAATTACTCTTTAGTTAAGTGCATCAATTACATGATGGTTAACGAGATTTTCAACCACAACAGGTTATCAATTATCAGAGAACATAATCCAACAGTTGCAGTTTCTGGTGTAAAAATCACACTACTTTCCTGGAACAGCTGTACACATCTGGTCAGTCTGTACCAAGTGATTAATAAATTATTTCTTCCTCTTGTTTAAGTGAGAGAGAAAGTGGCTTCCCTTCTCATCTGAATTTCCTGACCTTCCATGAGAAGGAGTTAAAGCAAGCAGGGCAGTAAATATGAATTATTAATATCCCCTAAATGAGTAGCTTAATGAAAAAAAAAAAACCAAACACACACAACAGAAAGTCCAATCTGAGAAGTCTCATTAGCATATTAGGAATCTCTGGTTGCTTTCAAAGCAAAATATGGAAGATCACAATGAGACAATGCTGTTTCAAAGTACATGTCATTCATGAAGTGACAAGATATTCTGCTAAACATTTTATATCAGCATCTGAGTACTAGGCAGCGTTCTGTAACTTCATTTATTTGGGAAATACATGAAATCACACTGTTAACACACTTGTAACTATTTTTGGAAGCCTATTTTCTAGTTGAATAGTGAATACTTTTCTGCAGTGTTTAATTGATAGCTGTGCTACAGTTAGTGAACACAAAATTGGCACGTTATCCTGAAGTAAAGCAGTAAGGTGGCTTTATGCACAGAAAGTACGGAGGCTTCTATTTGCTAATAATCATATAAAAGCAATACTTTAAAACTTAGTGTTTGCTAATAGGAGATCTAGAATAGTTTACTACAAATTCATACCACCCTGTAAATACCCCTTTTATTAACAAAATCAAGTGCCAAATCACTGCAGGGTCCAAAAAATCTGAAAAAAAAAAAAAAAATTTCCAATTTTTTACCTTTGGCTAGACTTTGCAAGACTAATCATTTTCAGAAAAACCCAACAATGTGCAAATGTTCCTAACATCACATGTTAGGAATAACAAGTGCTACCAAGAGATTCTGCTGAAACCAAATCAGAAAACATAAAACAGCAGTCAGGCCTCATACCTTGAGCAGTCACAGTGAAGATCCTGAACGATCTTACAGTTTCCTGCATGAAGCAGTTTCTTCCCCTGTACAAGTTGAGATAACTAAGCTTTGCCTTCCGCCTTAGGGATACTAGGTAAAGATCTACTGACATGGTTTCTTTGCTGCTTAACAATATCCTCAGACCTACCACTTAATACAAATTTGCTTAAATAGTCAGATAAATACTTTTTTCAGCCTTCTTTGGCCATGTGTACCATTCTGCTAATTGCAAACACTTTGTTTGGAAAGTGCTTCCTGTGAAAACTGCTCCAAAATAAATGAGTTAACCTTGCAAAATCTAGCTTCCCACAACATGCTAATTTGTCAACCCTGCATTATGCAGTCCCATATTTACAAAATACTTAGAAACTTTACATCTGTCTTTTACCTTACAAAAAGTGCAATTCTCTTACCCCATGCTATGGGGCAACAACATTCTTCATAAATTCTACAGAATAGCAGCCTATGATAAGCAAATAAGGTGCTTAGCTTATGCCCAGGGCCTAATTGGTTAAGTACCACCAGGAAGTACATTTTGTACAGGCAGGCTCTGTTCCTATCTACTGTCTCAGTGGTGCCACTGCTAGGTTTGCAAGCTCAATGAGAGCCAGTGCGCCATGCATGCGTTCACGCTGTTCCTGGAGGCGGCGGTGGCAAGCAGCTGAATGAGCGCTGTTTTTCTCTTCGTCATCCTCTTCATCAGACTGAAGATACTCCATTGGGTCCTGCTGTTCCTGATCCGTTTTCTGGATTGTTTTAGTTTTCAAAGCAGGAGCACGCTGCTCTCTAGTCTCCCAGTATCTACAAAAATCAAATGTGGGGAATGCTTTTAAAAACACATACAACTGACTCGCACATCAATAACTCAAAGCTGGCAAAAACCTCCCAAGTGCCACCCTGCATCTGATTGAGGAGTGCATTTGCCTTTATCTTTCAGCCCATATATGGTAGTATTTAAGCTGTCAGAAACCTCCTTTATTCAGTATTTTAATTGTAAAGTGCCCAAGTGAACATCTGTGACAGGTTTCTCCTCTACGTGGTGTTCTCAGCAGGCATTTCTCCCTAGACATAAAACAGTTGTTGCCCCTCATACAGATGCAAATGCAGGAAGACCATAGCACTAACTAGATATTAGCAGGTGTGGATCAAGCAAAGAGAAGCATATAAAGCAGAGAACAAAAAAAAAAAAACCCAAAAAAAAGCCACCACCACAAGTCTCATGAGGAATTTTGTCTTGACCAGGGGTTCACACTTCTTTAACGAAAAGCAAGGCAGGGCTGATTTGTACTGCAAGAACTGGTTTTGGTTTGTTAGTGGGGGGAGGGGGTTGCCCCTAAGAATAAAAAGCTTTCTCAGACCACCCTTACAAGTATTTAGAGAAATATGACAGCATGAGGGAACTTACTTTGCTAGCCACTCAGCCACAGCTTTATTGTCAGCTGTCTGCTTCTTACTCAGCCTGTCTGTGAGCTCTTCCCTCTTCAGTCGGGCATATGGATGTTTGGAGCAATGACGGTTTGCATGCGTGAATCTGCTTAAACAGCCTTAAAAAACCACAAAGTAACAATGAAGAACTCATTACGGAAAGGAGCCAACCGAGTAAGCAGAACATCTGTGGGATGAACATGGTGCTGAATCCAACCTTCCTCACTCACAAAACCCTACGTTTGCCTGAAAACAAGCAAGCTCTGGTTGCAAGGTTTGTAATGCCCCATCATTTTATACATTAGTGTCAACTGACAGGATTACCGATAACCTACTTACATAATAACACTAGCAATCCTCACAAACATATTTGCAGATTCTGCGAGGCTCCTCCCTTCCCTAGAAGCTCCTCCAAAATTAAGACCTGGAGCTTTTATGGATCTTTGCCACGTGAACGTGCACACATTTCCAGTACTAGACAGACCCTCATTCTGAGAGATGCAAATTGTTCCCTGATGGCTCACCATTCTCTGAGCAGACGAAAGGTTTCTCCCCTGTGTGGAGACGTTGGTGAGTTTTGAGCTGCCCACTCTGAACAAAGGCTTTCCCGCAGTCTGGGTAGTCACACAAATAAGGCCTTTCACCTTAAAAAATAGCAACAGAACAGATTTATGAAAGCTGAATATAAAAGAAGAGTTACAGTATTCAGTGGTGTTCCCTGGCTTGAGACTTACTCGAGCAAGCTCTCTTTTTACCTACTCAGATGCTTGCACCCACTTAAAAATCCCTGGTGTACCAAATGGCAGAGATCCACTTTCACCCCAAATCGATCTTTACTTTGAAGTACATGCTCAATGCTATAATAATAATACAATTATTTCCAGAGGGGGGAAAAAAACCAAAACCAAAATTGTATTTTTCCTTGTCATATTTTCTGACTTAAGCATCTTGCACAGCACTACGTAAGTTTTGTCCCATGAAACTATGCACCTATAGAGCAAGAAATACACGGAGTGAAATGAGTAAATGGACAAGCAGTGCAATTCAGGTTGTAAACAGATAAATTTTAGCCTTAACTAGGGTAAAATAACTGAGGTCAACAGTACAGTAATGTAAGAAGTTGTAGAAACATCTCATTAGGGAAGGCTATTTGAGAAAAGTTGTAAAGGATAAAGGGAGATTGCAAGAGAACCTTATTCCAGACTTAAGCCAAGAAAGTTTCTTAGGCTGGTCATCAAGGAAGACTTCTCCACGTGCACCACAACGAGAAGAAAAAGAGATAGCCAGTGTGTCCTCCCTTGAGAGGATCTGACTACACGAAGGCATGCCATGCCACTGCTTCTCAGGAAGGGCAACAAAACGAGGGCAATGCTGATTTACTAAGTCAGAGGAATACCACCAGGGTAAGCTCTGCTTGGTTGAGCTGTTCATACAAGTTCAACACCTAAGACCACCAAGTGAAATAAAAACATATTTTGACTGAAGAGCATGAGGAAACTGCTGTTTAATATTGGTATCTGGACTAGTCTGAGTGACTCAAGGCAGCCAAGGTTTTCCTGGGGATTTGGTTTGGGGGGAGTGTTGGTGGTTGCATCCATATTGTGAGCTGCGTTAGTTCACACCTTATTGCAAATAGAGCCCTTGTTAGAACATGAATTAAAAAACAAAAATTGCCTTCTACATACAGTTCAGTAAATTAGCTTGGCCTCCTCCACCCCAGAAAATGAATTCTAGGTGGTGGGAAAGACAAGTGGATGGCAATTCCCAGCATTTGAGCGCTTTTCTCAACATTTAAGCAATACTCCTAGGGTGTTATGCTGCCCAAGTTGCCAGCCACTTTTTAAGTTCCTGTCTCCTCTTGCAGCTGAACTTCAATTGCTGGGCAAAAAATGCACCAGCAAGGAGGAAACAAATCGCAGAGGAAGAAGCAGTCAGAATAAAAATCTTCTCCCTCTTACAATATAAGCCTGTGGCAGCAGCACATAAAATACTTCACACAATCTGCCTTTGCTATTACAGCCCAAATTGCTGCTGCGCTTTCCCATGACAAATACGGTTACAAAAGGCTTTGATTGTGCTAACAGGCATGGGAAGAAAAGAATGATTAATTTGACAGTTACAATGAAATACTAACAGGCAGCTTTTTCTGGCTGGTTTGTGGGGTTTTGGTTGGTTTGGGTTTTTTTATTTTAATTCCATCCCTGCTGCTGCTTCCCAAGCTGCTCAGGCCAGCCATTCACACCTTCCCCCTACTCACCAGTGTGAGTTCGTTTGTGGGCCTGCAGTGATTTCTCTCGTGGAAAGACCCTGTTGCAGATATTGCATCGTATTCTGCTGGAAGAGTGCTCTCCTTCATTGATCAGGTCACGGACGGTGTCAGCTCTTGGTCGGCCACGCCTAATCCCATCCTGCATCAAAACAATTGTGGGACTGATACCCCACGCCTTCCCATCTCCGCAGCTGAACCAAACCCCACGACTTTCCCTGAGGGATGTTTTGGCCACAGGCACAACGGAGGACCGGTGCCATGATGGCACTGCGATTCAGCCACCACTAATTAGACCAGCGCGTGCCAAGCCCTTACCTAACGTGCTCCTAGTGGCTACCGGGAGACATCAGGCACTGCCAGCGCCCGAGATGCACCCAGTGAAATGGGGAGGAACTGACAAAATAGAAGACAACTTTTGGGGTTCTTTTTTGGGGGGGGAGGCCTTTTCTTTTAAAGGCAGGGAGGAGGGGCAGGAGCCCCGCCTCCA
>NW_009258296.1:241271-247343 GCF_000687185.1 Egretta garzetta | reverse complement strand
CCGTCTCCCACCGGCCGCCACTCGGGAATTTCAGGAGTTTTTTTCGGAGACGCGGTATTACAAGTTTGTGCAGGTTACTCATGTTAGGATGTTACTGTTTCGGGGGCGGTTTTTTTTTTTTGATTTGGCTTTTTTTCCCCCCTCCCAGTCTAACACAGCCGCTCAGGTGTTGACGCTGCGATTACTAAAACAGTACCGTAAAATCTTGGGTTTCCAGCTGTGATGGTTTGACCCTGGCTGGACGCCCGGTGCCACCGAGCTGCTGTCTGTTGCTCCCCTCTTCAGCACTCAGCAGGACAGGCAGGGAGAAAATGGGATGGAAAAGAAAGAAAACTCGTGGGTCAAGATAAAGGCAGTTTAATAAAAAAGCAAAAGCAAAGGCTGCACACGGTAGCAAAAGGAAAACAAGATTTTATCCTCTACTTCCCATTAGCAGGTGACGTCCAGCCACCTCCCGGGAAGCAGGGCTTCAGTATGCACAGCGATTGCTCCAGAAGACAGAACGTCATAAAACATGAATGCCCTCCTCTTCCTTTTCCCTTAGCTTTTATCTCTGAGCAGATGTCATATGGTATGGAATATCCCTTTAGCGAGTTTTGGGTCAGGTTTCTTCCTGTGTACCCTTCCAAGATCTTGCCCCCTCACAGCCCACTGGTGGCCCAGCACTCACCGGATGTGAGGCTCCCACAGGCACAGGGAAGCAGGGATTTCTGTTGGTTTGGCTACATCAGTGAGTAAGAGGTGTGTGTCCCACCTGTGGGAGATGTGGCGGTAGCGAGGGGCAGTTTGGAAACATGGCGATGGGCGTGGATCTGGCTTTAGCTGAGAAAAGGCATGGAACGGGCTATACCTGCAGCTGTGAGATCTGCAAGGAGCCACTGTGCCTGGCCTACCACATCCTTTGGAAGTCTGGTTACTTGCCACTAAAAAGGCTTCAGCTTCACCAGATATAGCAGTATTTCATTTATGCTGGTTTTCTGCATATTTTTAAACAGTGGCTCTCACTGTTCCAAAGCAGGAGCACATTTCTTGGCACTTGGCGTGGGCCTTTCACACTGAAGCTAACTGATAGCACTGCCTTGACATCCTACTTCTGCCTCCCTGCCTTACCGTCACAGGGAGTTTTACTGACTAGTAGGTAGCGAAATGAGTGACTCCCATTTCTAACACTACTAGCTAGATTTTGAGGTGAACACCAAGAGCACAGAGAAGCCATGCAGCTGTAAAAAGTCAAGGTTTTTTTTCCCCTGTTCTGTTTTGTTCACTGTGAAAAGGGGATCCTAGTAGAGAAGACGTTGCTTAAAACGTGCTCACTATTGTCTATTGTACAAGTTCTTGATAAGAACCGAGAAGTTGCCTTGAGAACCAACTAAACTCAACCCTGTAGTTTGGACAAGAGCCAATGAGCAACTGAGTCTGCGCAAGAACAAGGTGTTAGTAGCGGTGATGAAGAGGAGTCATTGGCCTTCATCCCCCAGGGCCCCCGTGACCACCACCAGGAGACACTGCACAAGCGCAGTTGGGAGGAGTTTATGGAAACGACTTCTTGGGGCTAATTTTAATACGAAGCGGGGACAAGTCATGCATATGTATAGGTGTATTTGGGAATCTGATGTATATGTAACACTTTGTCGTATAACTTCAAGGCAAGCTACCACATGCGTGCGCATGACTTTGGTGGGACTACCCCCCACATTGCCCAGCGCTGAATAAACATACCTACTTTATAATCTTACAGACTGTGGAGTCTGTATTCTGCACATCAACTGCAGTTGGTATGCTGCAGGCTGCTGCCTTGTAAGAGCGTTAGCAACCATCACTGCTGACAGGAAAGTGCAGGGGAGAGCAAATTTGCGGTGTGTGACTACCAACTAACCCCCCTCTGGACAATGGGAAACGCCTACCAGTTCTTCCAATGTAGAGCCTGTACTATTGGACTGAAATCAGTGTTAAATATCCATCCAGAGACAGCCAGCCCTTTCATTATGCATTACAACTCAGTTTGTTGCAACTATCCTTTTAAACGAACTAAAAAAATCCCTAATTATTTGCTTAGGTAAATTCTGGTTCGTAGTAATGACACCCCAACTTCTCAAACTCAGTGTTACATATCAAAGTCCTACCCCTACTATGCCAGGCCAGGCCGTGCTTACCAGGCCAGAAAGAAAATACAACAGCCTGTAACTTTTGTTTCCAAAATGAGCAAACAGGTTTGCACGCACTTAGATGTGATGCACTTAAAAACCTTCAGCCCGAAAAATAACCCATGGAAGAAAGTTCCTCTAAGAGAACAGTGCTGTGGAGGAGTGGTAAGACAGAAAGATATGTTAAAATCTATTGGGGGGGGGGGGGCGGGGAAATGGCTCATGTTAAAATAATTGCCTCCTGAAACCAAACTGCGAATACCTTTCATAACTTGCCAAAACTACAGGACTGATGCTTCAAGTAGTACATGTAACTGCTGAGAAACTCCACTGACCGATGGAATTGAATGTTATGATTTGGTACATAAAATTGCAAATATTGTGAATGGTGCAATGCATTGAGAGTAACTGACTACCTCCATAGTTATCCTGCGCCACCTCAGTGTACACATTAAATGTTGTAATGACACGCAAGGGCCTGGTGGCAGATTAACTTCTTTATATGGACCTCGTAAATTCTTCCAATGCCAAATAAAAGATCTTTGTTAATGGAGGCAGCACAAGAGAAGGAAGAGGTGAGCTGAAGCCACTTGTGATACTTTAATGTTCTGAACAAGAGTGCTTCAGTAGTGATTGTAACAGTGACCAAAAAGAGAGATGTGACCTCTCTGTCCAGATCCTGCTACTGGAAGAGGAAACGTGTGCACACATGGCCTAAAAGACTTAAAACACGCTGCTTTTCAGTACATTCAGCCCTCTGTATTAAACTAATAGTTCATGTAGAATTATGTAAAAACAGTTCTAAAGTAATCATTTGAGCTATAGTATCTTAACATTATTAAATATGTTTGCTCTTGATAGTATTTTGATGCTATGCTACTAGCCTAGTGTATAAAAGCATTAATATTTTAGTGTTGTTGTAGAAACAAGAAAAAGTTCTCTCTGAGAGGTAAAGGACCGAGATAATGAAACATCATACAACCTACAATCAGATCAAATCCTCCTTATTATTACAACAAAGCGTACCTTTTATAACACACAACATAATATAGAAATAGTGAAAGGATAGGGAGCACAAATTCAACAGAAAACAAGGAAAAAGTACTTATGTTCTATCTGGATAGTTAAGACTTCAGAAGGACACCACAATTCAGGAATTTGAGGATAATAAACTCTTTCAGAAATAAAAAGTAGAACAGCTAACTCTCTGAGGTGAGTAAATGCTATATTTCTCAAATTGAAACAGAACACAAATAGATGATAAAGGAAGAGGAAAGGAGGTATTTTGTCTCTCTGAAGCATGCTTCAACCATTTCTAGCAATATTCCAAAGTTGAAATGAGAAAACTTTGAGACAATGATGGCCTTTAGGCAGATAACAGCAAATGGTTAACCGCATTGCAAGTGACTATTGTATGTTATCATGTGAATTTATACAATAACTTAGCAATAGTCATAGTATCTGTTATCTAAGTGTTTATTATTACATTTTCCAAGTTTTGCTTTATATCAAATCAATGTATCAAGACAATAAAATTGAGGCTGGCTACTGAATTTTCCAGAGGGAAGGAAATGCCATGAGGTAAGCATGCCCATAACAAAGATAAATTCCCATTTCTTCCTGAGAAGGTGATAGCAGTTACTGTAAGCAGGTCCATCTTTGGACGTAGCTCTTTACTGCCCTGCTTAAAACTTCATGTAGTCAGTTGAGTTCAGCAGAATGACATTGCTGGAAAAGGTATGTGATGGCTAGATCCACCAAGTGTTAGCCCTTCTGCCAGGTCGGGTGCCCTGCCCCAGAATGGGACCCTGGGCCCCACAGTGGGCGCAGGATGTTTCTGTGCCAGGCAATGGAGATCGAGGCACTGGGGAACAAGATTCATGTCCAGTCATGAGAGAGTGGCTGCAGCAAAGGTCAAGGACAGGATGCCCCTCGCTGGTGATTAAATGCTTAGCAGTAAAGGTCAGAGGAACACCAGCCTCCATTTCCAATTCTCTGCCACCTGTAATTGGGCACCTTTGTCCTTTCAAAAGAAATAAAGCAAGGGGACTTTTGGTAAAGGTGTCATATTCCATATCTATACCTGTCTGGGAAGCTTGTGGTGGGGCTGCCATTCCATGCGTGTGAAACATCCACTTGGAGAAAGAACCAAGGTGGAGGAGCAACTTTGGCAGGCAGCCCTCATCCTGAACGAAATAAAATGCGTAGTCTGGTGTCAGAAAGGTTAGGCGCCTGAGGTCAGCACTGCAAACGTGAGATTCAGGCTTTGCGTGCAAATCCATGTAGTCATACCGAATCAATTGCCATTACTTACTCAGTGCAAAAATCCAGGCAGAATGTTTGGTTCCACTGTCAGCTGTAAGGTTCAGGTTTTCTTTGTCCACTTCTTGTTTTTTATATAAGTATGTAACTTGACAATCACACACTGATTGTGCATAGTGAAAAGCTGCAGATGAAGACATTACAGATTAATCTGCCATGCAAGACTTTTAGTCAGTTTGGGGTTTGGAATCTGTATTACAGAAATTTTGTTTTGATTGGTAACTCAGAGCATCAGACAACTAAGAACTCTTTGTAAAGGTTTACATTCATTTTAGGAAACAATTATACAAAGACAAGATGTATTTTTAACTAGTGCTGGTTTTGGCTGTCACTGGGGAATCTCTCTGAGAAGTTATACTTTTTTGTCTGTCTTGAAAATTTGTGGAAACAAAGCTAGATTCCACAAAACACCAAATCTCTGATCCTGCTGCTGAAATACCTCTGAATTCCTTGTATTTGTCCCCCTCCAAAGATACTATGACCTTGAAAACACCTGTTAAAGCTGCAAGCGCATTGTCTCTACAGTCAATCATGACACACTTTTGTCTGCCATCTTTCATAAACAGCGTAACTTCAGGAGGTAGAATGTCTTAAATAAAAGTGTGTCGAAAATTTCTAAAAAGCTTTCTGTTGAGGACATCTGGTGTGGATACTGCAATTTATACCAAACAGCTCCACA
The DNA here is from genome assembly GCF_000687185.1 of Egretta garzetta. NCBI lineage: Eukaryota > Metazoa > Chordata > Aves > Pelecaniformes > Ardeidae > Egretta > Egretta garzetta. Next base: position 242,198 of record NW_009258296.1, on the reverse strand, counting down.
AAGGCCTGCAAAACGTTTGGTTTGGGGTTTTTCTTTTTGTTGACATGTTGCGGTAATGTGGTGGTGTTAATGTGTTTCTCCAGGTGAGAACTGGACAAAGCAACTTCCCAATTCCTTCTTTTCACTGAAAATACATGTAGTTTCATTTTTCTACAAAACAAGCTATTCAGAGGCAAGCACGGTTGATCTAGATAAGCATTTCTTCTGTGATATTTTATTACTGTATCATATTCACGGGCATACCTTCAGAAATCTTTATTTTATTATGGCTATTTTTTACCATTTAAGAAATCTGCAGAAATAATGATAATGTATTCTCTTTGCAGAGCTAGAATTTCCTGCTTTGATTTGAAGCGTGTCAGAGCCTGAGAGATCTGACTTGGACCACCAGGATTTTGTAAAGCCACTAGTAGCCCTAACTTAGTTGCTGCCGTTACTTCCATGGATGCAAAACCATTCGTGACGTCTCGGATGAGGGTGAAGCCAGAGAGGGCATAGCCCGCGTGCCCTGCCTCAGCGGGTCTGCGCGAGGGCACTGGGGGACGCGGCGTTCCAGTTGAGGGCTCGCCGTAACGTGCAGGGGGTGCAGCGTTATCTCGTTTCGCGACGGAGCGCCCAGACCCCTCCGCGCTCCGAGACGGAGGGAGGAAAGGGCTGCCACGCTGCCAGCGCTGCCTCCGCCCCCGCCTTCGGAAGCACAGCCGAGAACCCGGTGTAGTTTCGAGGTCCCGCACCAAGGCGAAGACGGTTAATCCCGAAGCAAGGCGGGATGCACCGTGAGGCTGACGAAACGGGGGAGGCGGTACTTTCCCATGAGCGATCCGGGGGACAGCGCAGCCACCGGCCCAGAGAACAGGCGGGCGAGTGCAGTGCGGGTGCCCGGGCTGCAGTCCGCCCGTGGCCCGCACCATGGCGGCGGGCACCCCG
>NW_009258296.1:233230-240267 GCF_000687185.1 Egretta garzetta | reverse complement strand
CAGTTTCACGGAGCTCTGCCAGCCTGCGCCAGAGCCTTCCGAAGGGAAACGGGCCTCTGGACGTGTCAGTGAAAAATTCAGGGGGGCCAGCGGCATCCTGGCTTGTATCAGGAATAGTGTGGCCAGCAGGAGCAGGGCAGTGATCACCCCCCTGTACTCAGCACTGGTGAGCCTGCGCCTTGAATACTGTGTTCAGCTTTGGGCCCCTCACTACAAGAAGGACATTGAGATGCTGGAGGGTGTCCAGAGGAGAGCAACAAGGCTGATGAGGGGTCTGGGTCTTATGAGGAGTGGCTGAGGGAACCAGGGTTCATAGCCTGGAGAAGAGGAGGCTGAGGGGAGACCTAATCGCCCTCTACAGCTGCCTGACAGGAGGCTGGAGCAAGGTGGGGGTCAGCCTCTTCTCCCTGGTAATGGGTGATAGGATGAGGGGGAATGGCCTCAAGTTGCGCCAGGGGAGGCTTTGATTGGGCATTAGGAAAAATTTCTTTACTGAAAGAGTGGTCAAGCATTGGAAAAAACTGTCAGAGAGGTGGTAGAGTCACCATCCCTGGAGGTGTTCAAAAAACACATAGACGTGGCACTTCAGGACATGGTTTAGTAGGCATGGTGGCGTTGGGTTGATGGTTGGACTTGATGATCTTGGCGGTCTCTTCCAACCTGAATGATTCTGTGGTTCAGAAATAGTCCTGAGGGACAAATGGAAGAGCATTACCTCTTCCACTGCAGCATCTCTAGTTTTCACACTGGCTTAGCATCCCTGTTGATGCATTTCATCACTTGTCACCCTCCTGATTTCCTTCAGTGTTTGATGCTTCCAAGCTTGTTTTGTTGGTACCTGTGAGCTTTCTGGCAGTTCACCTTCATGGTGATTATGTGTCTGGGAATCCGTGCTTAGTTTGTCTTAAGCTTGCGTTGATGCTCAAGCCTTTGAATAAAAACTTATTTCCTGGGTGAACTCTTTAGCCAGGTTTTCAGGAATGGTCTAGGTTGTTTGTCAGCTGCTGGGTTTTGATTCTAAATGCTGCTTGGGGGGGGAAATAGGGAGCCAGTCAGCTTTTGTATCTGAATGTCTGGCACAGTCCTCTTTGTGGCTGAAGGCTTTGCTGGGCTATAGCTCCTTGCATTTGGAGGCATTTTTGTGAGTGTGATTGTTATTACTTACCTGGTATTGAGCTTTGTGTTGCTGGATTCAGTATCTAAAATATCTGAGAGTTTCCAGATACTGAGAATCTCTGCACAAAAGACTCTTGTTACTTAACACATTAACTATTCTTAAGATATTAATATGTTCTGTAGTGGAGGCTACTGTTAAATTCACAGTAACTGAACTGTGTTTTAATGCCCTGGAAAAAGGTGTGGCCTCTGAATCGGGGTTGTTGCTCTACCAAGTCATTGCCAGCGCTACCAATTCTGTTGTTTAGACTGCTCCAACAGCAATTATTTGACCTCATGGCACAGAGAAGCTTTCAATTCCAAATATGCACTAGTTAATAAGCATCTTTGGAGAGGATGATCTTAACAAGTTGTCACCATCCCTTTGGACAGTTGTATGAAACTCTTCTTTAGAGATTCCTCTGCAGTTGTTGTGTGACTTTGTCGGAGATCTCTGCCTGTAAGACCGACACTCACACTAGTAACAGGCTTATTTTATTTAATTAAAGGATATTCTGCTGTCGCTATCAACAGAAGGTGAAGGAGCCTGTTCAGTGAACAACAGAGTCTCAAGTTTTGATGAAAATTCTTGAACAAGAACTGGTGGATATCTATAACGTACCAAGAGTGTGGAAGTGTGTGAAAAGCACTCCTACTTGTCTATCACTATCTTAAACATACAGGTTTTGAGTGTAATTGCATGGAGTGTCTTTGACTCTTTTTTGCTACCTTGATATTAAGAGACCCAGTTTCTAAAATAGAGACATCAGGCATGTGCACCTTGCTTTAATTTTCTGCTAATTTAAAATAGAGAAAAGACTGCTGGCTTATAGTAGCCTTTGTGAAAGTGAATTAACATCTGTCTCAAGAAGAGTTAGTTGTTCTGAAAAATGCTGTACTTTCTTCTTTAAAGAAAGTGACTGTCTTTATTTTTTTGGGCTTGTTGTGAAGGACTGGAAATATGTAGTGCTTGGGATGCTAAAGCAGGGCAGAGAATGGAGACTTGGTCCTGTCTGTGTGCTCCTTTGGATGTGTTGTCTTGGCAAGGCTGCTCTGAAAGGCAGAAATTGCCCTCCCACTTAGGGCAAATACAGCGATGGTGTAGCTGACAAATACAAAGTAAGTGGCAGGTTGAGGAAAGAATATAGGGGTTTTTTTGGAAGAGGGGAGGCAGCTTTTTATTTGGGCCATAGAAAGTTGCTTTGTTATACTAGATTCAAGCAGGAACCTTCTGGATACAGTAAAAGATTCAGGTGGCTATCAGCTTAAAGAGTAACCACTCAGGAAGGTCCTGGTACCAGCTCAGTTTGGCATAAAGCTTCTAATGATGGATGTGTTGCTAGAAAAGCACACCATAAGTAACACTGATTAAAATTACTAAAATTAAAAATATTTTGTTTCCAGTCTTAGTGGTTTTTTTTTTTTTTTTTTCCCCCTCAGGTTTCAGGCATAATTCGCTCTAATTTCACTTCACTGAGTAGCAGTTAAACACTGCAAAGAAGCATCTAGACTCATCTGAAGAGCTGAATCAGATTCTGGTATAATGGCTGAAATGACAAAATTCAGCCTGTATTGTATTAGTGTTCATAGAATCATCACAGAATAGCCCAGGTTGGAAGGCACCTCAATGGATTGTTTGGTCCAACCATTCCAGGGAAAGGCAGCCTAGAAGAGATCATCTAGCACCATGTCCAGTCGCATCTTGAAAACCTCCAGTGATGGGGCCTCCACCACGTCCTTGAGGAGGTTGTTCCAGTGATTGATTGTTATCAACTTCTTTCTCATACTGAGATGAAACTTCTCGTGCAACTTGTACCTGTTGCCCTTTGTCTTCTCCATGTGGCTCTTTGTGAAGAGAGAGCCTCCATTCCCTTTGTAGCTGCCCTTCAGGTACTGGGGTACTGTGATGTGGTCCCCTGAGTCTTCTCTGGGGAGAAGAGACCTAACTCCTTCAGCCTTTGCTTATAGGGCAGGATCTCCAGCCCTTTGATCGTCTTCATGGCACTCCTTTGGACCCGCTCCAGACTGCTTTATCTAATTACTGGGGCGTTTGTTTGTTTGGGTTACCAAAAGTTTTGTTAAAAGTTTCACAATTTTTGTTTTATTGGTGTGTTATTTCTTGAGCTTATTAAATCTGAACAAAATAGTCTTTAGCTTTAGAAAGACTTGAAGCAAGCCTAGGCTTCTACCTTGCAATATATTAAAGAGTTTTACAGTAGTCTGAGAGACTTTAATGTTAGAGTGGAAGGTTTACTCACAAAGTTCTGTAAGTCAACATTTTTTTTACTTATTTCTTCACCACCTTTTCCAGAGGAGTTTTTACTTAAGTAAATTTGAAACACACCTCCGAAGAGGACTTCGACCTTTAGAATCCAAACTATTTATTATGAAATGACACAGCTGTAAGGAGACTTTTTAAATCTTTCTCTAAGGAGAAAATGGACTCGTGTTTCATAGCCTACCAAAACCTACACTTTTGAACTTAATGGTGTGTTTTTTCTCTTTTACTGTGGTGTTTTGTGATTTATTTATTAAAGTGTATGCTGAGGATTTGGGTAAAGGCTGTTTGTAGATATTACAGTTCTTGTAATTGCATCACTTAATGTTATCCCAGTTCATTCTCAGTGCAGTGGCCAAAGTGCATTTGCCAGCTCTTTATTCAAAAGGCCCAGTTGCAGAGCTTGCATTCTTTACCGGTCCAGGCAAATTAAATTTGTTGATCATGCAGTAATAACTTCTGTTCTGTTGAAATCGCTAAACCTTTGTTGCTAATACCTCTAAAAGGTTTTCTTCTTTCATGTGCATTTGGTGACTTGTGTAATATTTCGATGTAGTTCCTGAATACTGTGTGTTTGAATTTTTAGCTATGGTTTTAAGTTAATATGGCATGGAGTATTTCTGGGGAATTTTACCTTACACTGACTGCAATTTTCTTATTTTTAAATAATTTATTGTGATAATAATTCTTTCAGCTACATAGTCATAAGGATTGTCCAGAGGAAAGCTGCAATAGGCAATTCTGTAATTGAGTACTGGCACGCATGAGAACAAAATACCACAGAATAGAGTCTAATGACATGTGTCTGTCTTTGGTGTGTTGCATGCAATAGCTGAAGCCTTTTTTCTGTATTTTGGGGTACTGTGGTGTTATTCTACAAATCATGTAGTTAGCTGTGCTTTAGTTCACAAAATTAATTGCTTAAAGTTCGGAATGAAAATCACATGGACACACACACGCAAAGGTGAGGAGGTACAATTGTGCAGTCTTAATGCTGCTATACTCTGAAACACAGCAAAGTAAGTCCCTGAGAGTGTAAACTCTTCTACAGTGACTGTAATTGACCTGTGGCACTCCTTGCTGTAGGGTGATGTTGATATATCAAAGCATGTATCTATTCAGACAGCAGTCTAGGTAAAGACACCGCAGCCCATTTGTGGATCTGTCTTCCATAAATCAGTGCTTATAATGTTTGATTCAGAAAACCTCTAAGGGTAGACCACCAGGTGGAAAATATTTTGTCGTTGCTTTTTTCTTTCTTCAAATACATGGTATAAGATATATAAAGTCCTTCGCCTGGCTACTATGATTGCTCTAATGTTCATCCTAATGGGATCAAAACTACACTCAGTTTGCCTTTGCTCTGTTCCCATGTGTGCTACTTGGGCAAAGTAGAAATAACTCTTTGTTTGGCAGTTCTTCATCCCAGGCTGCATTTGTGGAAATGGAGTATTGGTGGACTCGTCTTGCTTGGCTTGAGTGTCACCTATTTTGGTGGGATAAGTTGGTCCAGGCTTGTGAGAATTCATAAAACTTATGATGCAGCCTTGTCAGCTGGATTTTAGGTCAGGATGCAAGGTTTTGGTGCTCTTTGCTGCAGTCACCTCCCTCAGCCCATGAATTGCCTGCCAGCTGCCACCCTCACTGTCCATGCTCCTTTCGCAAGGGAATGGGGGAAATGGAGAAAGATTTCTGCTCTAGCTTGTAGCCACTGGTAGGAGTTCCAAGCAGGGCTCTTTTGCTTAAAACTAAAAATTAATCAAAAAATGAGAGCACACTGTCTCAGCAGGGGTCAGTGAAAAGCCCACAAAACCTAGAAAACTATTTCTTCCCAAGCAAAAGTCCTACTTGCTTGGGGACAGATGATATGGATAGAGAAACTTCATGAGAGCTAGACAGGAGCACTGCAAAGGCAGCTAGAATTTGTTGCGTTGTTTTAAATCCATCTCTTAATAATAGATATCCAGTGTCTGGGAAACCAGGCAGTGCAGGTCTTAAAAATAGTTCCTGCTTTCCCAGTTGTGAGTTTTGTGATGCCTACTTATTAAAAACACTTCCCTAGAAAGTCTTCCTATCTAAATGCTGCAGTATAAACAAAACTAATATTGGCAGTGAAGTGTTACTGTTGGGAAAGTGAAAACTATTTAAGTACGTTAGCTCTGTATGATTTAGAATTTTAACAATAGCTCGTAAAACTGGGATTTTTTTTCTTTAGCAACGTCTAATTCTAGTACCTGGTAATTTTAGTATTTACAGATGTCTTTCTAATAATAGCTCAGCTGCTTCTTCTGGAGAAAAAAAAAAGCAGGGGCTGTTGAAACAGTTTAAGCATCAGATTTCTTTTCCTCAGTTTAGAAAGTAAAGTGACAGGCAGTTCGGCCGATGCACTGGGCTGCTGCAGTAACCTCCCAGGAAGTGGTGGTGAGGTGGGGAAGGGTGGGCAGCATCCTCAGCTGAGTAAGATGACAGATGTAAGATGTAGGAAGACCACCTTAAAGAGAGGCTAAACTTGGTGACCAGGAAGGACCTGTCTTCAGTTTTCAGCGCGATGTTTTTAAGACCTCAGGTAGATGATCCACAAAACTGCAGAGCTTTTTTTGTGGTTCTGAAGAAAACCTGCATACCAATCTATATATGCAAACAAGCAGACTAAATTGGGGTGTATGTGGAGAGGTAGCTACTGAGCACTCAAAGCATAGCCCAGTTCTTTTTAAGTGAAAGCTATTATGGCAGCACTACACAAGATTGCTTGTGTTTTGGTTTGTTTTCTTGGTTTGGATTTGGTTTGGTTCGTTGGTTTTTTTTCCCAAAGGGTAGGTGGCCTTTCAGGTCCTTGAATGAAAATATGTCTGTGCTTGGACAGACACATGGCAGAGGATTAAAATTGCATATCTTATGCTGTCACTGCTACCAAGCTCTAGTTTAGTTTGCCCTTAAAGGCAGAGTTGAAAGTTGCGCTGGTATTTGAACTGATTCACTAGCAGGTCACAAGCTTCTGCCCTGAGGGTGGCTCAGTTTATTGGAGAGGTGTAATTGCTGCATACCACCTTAATCCACTGCCGTATGTCTATCAAGCCAGGTAAAAGTGTTTGTGTAGAGGTAATAAATGCCACAAATAATCTTTCTAGTATTTAAAAACCCACCTGCAATAATTATAGCCACCTGTTAGAATCAAGGTGAAATAGGCTTGCACTGAAATGAGAGTAGAGCTGACTGCTTTGCCTAGCATGGTCAGTGCTAGTGGCATGTAATACACTGGCATATGTGACAAGAAGACTTCAAAGTGACTTGAAGTTTTGAAGGACTTTGAAGTGGTAACAGAACCAGACACCATCTTTTTAAAATTACTTTTGCATCTTCATACTTTTTTGGCATTGCTTTACTAGCTCTGCAGAGCTCTTTGAATCTGAAGGTGAAAGTGAAGTTAATACTAAGTATGTAGGGAAGGTGGTGTCTGACTACTACATTCTTGACAAGTTATTCTGTTTAGAACAACTGATGCTTCTGATAGCCAGTGAGCGGCTCAAAAAGAAATAAAAATGCACTCTTGTACTGCTGTTGTGGATTCAGATCCAAACAAAGTAAGTAAAAATGAGGTGAGAAA
>NW_009258296.1:206088-232928 GCF_000687185.1 Egretta garzetta | reverse complement strand
TGAGAAATGAGTAGTCCCTCTTTCCACAGCCAGATTCCAATTTGGAATAGTAGTAGTTGGTGGTGTAGTTGAGATATGCATAGAGCAGATGTGTTTCCCAACAGCATGTACGGTTCTGTGTTCTTTATAGTTTTGCTTTTTCTTAAAGGATCCTGGTTTGAAAAGCTTACTCAGAGACTGATTTCAAAAGTGTTAATTTATCCAGAGATTACATTGTATTTTTTGGGACGCCAGTATGCTTGCTGCTGTAAGGATCAAACAACTCCCAGTCTTGAGAAGAGAGAATTACTGGAATGTATTATGTCAGGTGGCTTGTGGTTTAAAGAAAACCAAAGCTGGGGTTGCTCCTGCAACATGAATAAAACTGTCTTTTGTGTGCAGATCTGACCGTCCTTACTGTGTAACAAAAAGCTTTATTTAGCACTCTTCCCACCTTATGCACAGAGTGGATAGTTCTTTGAAGTTTTCTTTTTAAAAATGGTGTTACAGGCTTCATGCTTGCTACCTAAGCTTTGATCAGAGATCTTCTTATCGGGCATTTCTATGGAGCTATGAATTAATTCGTATCATAACATCGTGACATAGAATAGGCTTTTTTCCCTTTATGTGCTAGCAACAGAGGCACAGTAGCCAGGACTGTCACTTGTCCACAAACCTGAGTTCTGCAACTTTCTCCGCATTGCACATGTGCTTCTTGTGGAAAGAATAGCTGGGTTTCGTTGGTCTGAGAGCAGTGTTTCTGTAGTTCCTTGGTTGATTGACTTAAACCGACACCTTTTTGAGCCAATAGGGTAAGTATAGGGGCCTAGCAGGCAAGAGACTTGCTTCCTTGCTTCTGGAGAACTTTGTCCTGAATAGAGCACGTTTGGGAATTTTGGAAAATGGGGAAAGAAGCACATAATGAACTTTATAATCTTATGCTAGATGTGTGTGGGTTGAGTGGATAACCTCAATTTATTCCCTCTTATAGTACACAATTTTTCTGCATTTGCCCTGCCCAATCTGTTCCTCCTTAACCCTGACAGTGGCCAGACAAAATCCCAAAAGGCTTAAATGCATTTTATTTTGGAATATGTTGACATTATAGAATCAATTAGTGGTGTTGGAGCCTTTGTACTTACTGCTTGGGTTTCTGCTACTTAAACTCAGTGACTTATAGTGTTGATGAATGGTCCTCTCTTCCACAGAACAGTAGTAGAAGGGGGTGACCCTCTTCTGGTTGTTGCATGCTGTAGCCATGAGCTTAAAGTTGCAGGCTCAGACTTCTAAATTCAGTTTATCTGGCAGGAGGTGTGTTGTCTCATGATCAACAAGTAACGCCTGTTTCTGAATGGCCCTCCTCTTCCCCCACTCGTCTTTCCTCCATCTTCATTGCTCCTGCAGCCATCTGGCAATTCATGTCTTCCATTGAAGCTTCTCTGCCCTTGTCCTGTAGCATACTAGCAAGATCTTTGAGAGAACTCAAGAGAAACAGTTTTTGTTCTCCATTTCTGTGACTTAGTGTGAGCAAAATGAGATTTTTCTTTAGCCGCTCTTTTCTGGAAATGTCTGAGCTGTGTCAACACCTGCAATATTTTTTTTGCCTGAGGCAGGTTCATCGATACAGAAGGGAAACTAGGTGTTTTTAAAACAGACAGTGTCTGGCAACACTTACTGTAAGCGCTTTTAATATTTCGGTGGGGTTGGTATTGGAGACGGTAAAGCAGAAGACTGGAAGGTTTAATCAACTCATTTCAGTCAGCAGTTTGGTAACTGCAATTCAGTTATTATTAAACTGTTAATAATCTCTATGTGTGTGTGTAGGCCAGAAGCGAGCACCTAAGCGGGGAGAACAGCAAGGATTCAGTAACAGAGGAGCAGAGGTGAAACAAGACAAAACTGAATGGAGACCATCTTTCAGGGAATACCATTCCTATGAAACAGAAAGACAAGCAGAATTCACAGTGGAAAGGTATGTATCATGCAGGGAGAAGCAAGGTGCCTCACGGAGGATCTGTCCCGGTGTGGGAAGGGAAGGGCTTAACCTTCTGAAAACAGGTGTAGCAGCCAGATGCGGCTTGAAGGCATGGTTGCGTTATTAGTGTGTGTATTTGTTGCAATATTACTTAGTTCATACCTGTCAGCTCTAATTTCAGATTCCTCGTGGATTGATTTGGAGTGGTTTTGTTAAATGTTAGAAACATAAAGTGAAACTGGAAAGTGTAAAGATGTGAAAACGTAACCCCTAGTCTGCAAAATAAATGTTTGTTTCTGAGCTCCATACCAAGCTTTGCGGAACATGTGGTGCAGGCTCCGAGTTTAATGAATTTTACTGTTCAAACTGAAAATAAACCTTTGTCATACTATTTATTATGAACTTCCTATTGTCTGTAATAATTTCCCTGAGTTCAGTGTATGTCCATTTTTAATGACAAAACTAACACAGCTGTACTGTGTGCTGTGTAAAGATGCGCTCTAAAAATTGTACAGTAGCTCTCATATACTGGTATCTCACAGCTGCACAAATACAGCCATATGAATTATTTTCTCCTTGTTAACTGTTCTGTAGGAACAAAAAACTGACTGGAAATCTTCTTTTTAGACCAGCTGAAAGATTAGACCATGAAAGGCCAACAAGAGGTCGTGGTGGGGGAAGAGGTGGAATGCGAGGTAGAGGAAAAGGTGGTGGAATAAATAGAAGCTTTGAAGGCTTTGACCAAAGAGGAAAACGGGAATTTGAAAGACAAAGCGGGAATGATAAAACGTAAGTGTTCTGTGTGCTGCCTCTTACTTGATGTACAAGTAAACAATAGTCAGCACTGCAGTAGTGTCCCTTAAGTATTCTGTTCCCTTCTTCTATATCCAAGTTGGCTTGCAAAAAGTCAATACTAGTTTTAGTTTGAGGACCTAATGAAAAAAAATCTCTTAAACTCACAGAACACTGTTTCTCTCTCTAGAGCAATGAAAGCAGATGACAAAAAGGGTGGAGGTGGAGCTTGCAACTGGGGAACAGTTAAAGATGATACAAGGTACAACATATACCTGTGCCCACCACAGATCTACTTTCTGCTTATGATTCTAGAGTTTTTCTCCTCTATTTTTTCCCCTCCCAGGGAATTCTGGAAGAAAGTGGTGTGTTGATCTGCAACGTTTTTTTCCAATGTGACCCATGAAGACTTTGTGTTTTTGTTTACTGTTTTAGTGGGATGGAACAGACTGCTCCTATGGAAGAGACTGCAGAAACAGCTGAGCAGCCAGGGGCATCTGAAGGAGAGCCTCTGAACAAGTATAGTCTGACTAAAATACTTTTCTTTCTAAATGCAAATAAAGCAATTGACTGTTACTGATATACTTGTATTGGGAATACTGTGAAGTATTGCTAGTGCATATATTTAAAAATAGAAAAGCTTTGTCTATATTTGTGACTCAAGAAAATGCATCCCTAATTCTGACTAAAGCTTGGTTTATACAGCTGCAGGTTGCATTTAATTGCCCAGTGATGCTTACATTCCTAAGATTTGGTGATAATTTAGGGAGGAGCTACATATTGTCTGTTACCTTTTTTACTTGGCTAATTTGTAAAAACTAACCTGCTTTTTTGGGTACTCTATGAGAAAAAGGTATTTAAGGTGCCTATGCAATCATACAATTAAAATACACAAAGATAAAATTCTCTAAGTCAATATTCATCAATCACTAATACCATGCAGTTGTCATCTACTCATGAAGGGCTTCTGTAAAACTTGAAAAACCTGCTGGAAATGGCCTTGCAGTGAGCCTTAGAAGTAGGGAAAAATAGAGTTCTGCCCCTTGTCTTTTGGCTTTCAATATTATCAGTGCCCAGTGAGAATTTACTTCACAGCAAATAAACACTGGCTTAAGAAAAAGTAACTGGACAATCTTGTCCAAGTAAGAGACTTTAAAGAATAAGCAGATAGCTTATAGTGAATATCTCCTAATGAGTGAAAGAGGGTTAGTGTGATATGTCAGCCTTCTCTTGTGCTATGAACAGGAACTAGCTTGCTATGAAGCCTTTTTTACCTAATGATGCAGCTCCAGGTATTAGTGGCCTTGGTTCATTTCTTAGTTATAAACCTGTTTTTTATGTTCAGGTTGTATAAACCTGTAAGAAGTTGAGTTGCTATAGCTTTGATTCTTTTAATTTTAAATTAGCTTTTAATATATAGCTGGAGGTGGGTATACATGGGGTAACCTGCCTCTGAAATGGAATGACTATGATTGGGTTTTCAGAAAACTCTTGCTAGACTAACTTAAATCGGATGGGTAGTGTAGATAAACTGTCAAAAACACACTGTATTAGCTAAATATGAGAACAGTTATTCAGCTTTTTTCATCAACTACTGGTACCTTTACTTGTTTCAGACTTGTATTTATTTCTACTCCAATTCAAGCTCTTTGTTGATGTGTCCTGACATTGGTTCCTTGTGGAATGTAAGGCATGAGAAGTATATGTAGGGGCAAAGGCACCTGACAGAATCTGCCAGTTGTCTTTTATTCTTTTCCTTTTCTCAGAGATCACTAGGTATTTGGTCAGGCTGTGAGCCTTTCTGGAGATTTTACGCCTCTTCATGTTTTTAAAAAAAGCTTCATTTAGGAATAGTCCACTGAAATCTAGAAGATTCAAGAATGCTAGTAACCTAAAAGTACAAAGTTCTGCATTGTGTACTCTTTTCAGTGTGGTAAATATTGTCCTGGAGACTCACAAATTTGTGTACAAAATACGAATGACAAATACCTCATTGCACTTATCTCTGGGGGTAGTGTCAGCTTGGTGGCTGTATGTATTTTAAAATAGAAGAGGAGACGTGTGAATAGTGCCTAGGTCACCAGGGATCGTTGTATGGTATACACCTTAACAAGGGAGAATTATTTCTGTTGTTCTTTTGATATTTAAAAGCAAAATCTCGGGGGATATGGTTTTCAGGCTTCAGCATGTATTTTAAGGTCTTGTATGCTTAGGTTGCCACTTGCTCTCCAGAGTTGCTCTTTTCTGGCAGGTAACATACACCAGCAAAAGATTCTAGCTAGGCTACCTTCTGCTTTCACTACAGCCCCAATATTGATACTTTGATACTTGATCCCCAATATAGGGATACTTCAGCTACTGCTAGGATTATTCTCATTTTGACTCTTAAATGCGGCAACTCCAAGGAATCAATTTCTTTTCTACTGCTTTATTGCAGTTGCGTGCTTGTATTGAGGAAGAGATGGAAAACTTGGCGTTTCTTCTCTCATTCTCTTTCTGGTTGTGACTGTTTCCATTTAGAAGAAAAGTATTCCTGGAAACTGGGAATAGTCTGTCTGCATGGAGATACTGTATAGCTTTCTGCCATGGTACTGGCTAATTTCATTGCAACCCTGGAAAGACTTCTGTGGGTTTCTGTAACTTACGGGATCTTGCCTTCAGGACCTATGTGCGTATTGCTGTTCTTGAGCTTCTATTTGCAAAGTATTGCAGGACAAGAGTTTTCTTTAGTATGTCTGTAATATAAACAAAGTTATTTCTTTCCATATCTTCAAATTTCCTTGAGTGTATCAAAAAATATCTATTTCTGTTTATAGCATCCCAAACTGCATGCTAATAGTTGTGGGTTTTTTGCTGCAAGTAATAAGTATAAAATAGTAGTGCAGTAGTATAAGCTTTTCTTGCTGCTTTCTGTTGAACTTGTCTTCACAGTCTGAAGAATGTAACAGACTTCTGTTGGCTGGTAATTCAAATGAGTAGATTTTTATTCAGTATAACACAATCTAATCAATTGCTATCAAATAGCAGAGTTAGTATTTATTCTGTGGGATTTTCTTCCATTTCTTCGCACAGGGCTTTCTTCCTTTTTGGTGGAGCGATGTCACTTATGGTCATTTAATAGGAAGCTTTCAAAATTAGTCTTCAAGTTTGTTGAACTATTTACCTCTCTTGTTTGGGGTGTGGGTTTTTTTTTTTTTGGTTTGTGTGGCGTTGTGGGGTTTTTTTGTGTGGCGTTGTGGGTTTTTGTTTGTTTGTTTGGTTTTTGTTTTGTTTTTTTTAATAGTCACATAAAGATATCCATAGACCAGGACAGATCTTCATAAGTATTTGGTTCAGTGTTTTTCTTCTGTAGTGAGCTTGTACAGTTGTCACTTGCTGTTACCTTGTTTAACTTTGAATTTTGCTGTAACTGGTAGTAATGATCCTGTAAATGATTTTTTAGTAGGAAAGATTCATGTAACTGATTTCTTTATAAAGGCTGAATAAAAATTTGCTTTATGCAGCTGAACAATACAAAACTGATCTGAAAAAGACCGACTATCATTATTTTTAATGATATGAAATAATCAGCTGAACAACTGAGCTGGATGCCATTCTTTTCCATTTGCATTTCTTCTGCATACTAATGTGTTCACATAGAGCAGTTCCTGCAAGAAAAGCATGCACAGTAAACAAGGCATAGCTAGAAGGTTATGGTTGCCCGTTGGAAACAGTGAAGCAGTAGGAACCAATACTGAAGGCTCCCATTTGGTGTTTTGGTATATACTTGCATTGTAAATTCAGTTTGTTTGCGTCCGGAGGCGGCACTTAGGTGTCTGGCAATATTTTGTAAGTATGATTATTGGTGTGCCAAGGAGCTTATTAACTTGATTAATGAAAATGCACACCAAGCAGTTGCTAAAAATGCATAAGGTTAGTAGAAAGTAATGCAGAGAGTGCACTTCCATGCAGGCTTGGTGCCTGAAATAACCTGCTACAATCAAGTCTGTCCAAAGTGTGATATGCAGGTTCCTGTTGCTGTGCTTCATTAATGGGAGATGTTTCCCCTTGGGAGTCTGGGCATCCTGAAACAAAATTGTACTGCTAATAACCTAGCAGTTGACAGAATCCTTTGGAGTAAAAATCAAACTGTACTTTGCAGTTGAAAAAACAAACATTTGCAGTGTAAATCCATCAGTATTTTCTTTAAACAGGCAAGTGATTGTTTTGATAGATGTATACTTCTCAAAGCAATACATGTGACTGCTTTTTTGAGAGGTCAGGTTGCTGTGTAGTGAAATGCCCACATGTTGTCTTATGATCATAGAAGTTTAGATCTGAAAGTGGTCTTGCTGACCCAAGGCATGACTAACCATACCTGTGATGCTTCTCGGATCTGTCTAGTTGATTTTAATGTCCTCTACTGATAAGAGATTTCATTGTCTCTTCATGGTCTTTCCAGTACTTAGAAAATAGAAACTACTGTGTTTA
Source organism: Egretta garzetta (assembly GCF_000687185.1). Taxonomy (NCBI): domain Eukaryota; kingdom Metazoa; phylum Chordata; class Aves; order Pelecaniformes; family Ardeidae; genus Egretta; species Egretta garzetta. Next base: position 225,712 of record NW_009258296.1, on the reverse strand, counting down.
GGGTTTTTTCCTCCTGAGTGTCTTGCTTTCACATCATGGATATGCAAAATTTTCTTTTTTAGAATTGTGTATGTTCCTCCTCAGCATCTCTTTAAAGGCTTCCCATATAGATCACGTTTTAGACATCCTGTCTGTCTTGCAATTCTGTTCTGGACTTTCTACCTGTTCCTACTTATGAGACAGTACTCAGTTGAGACTTTGTTTCACCCTGCCAGCAGTGACATCTGTTCCAAGCAAAACTGTTGGTGTGTCTCCTTATAACAGTACGTTGTTGCAGAAGGGACAAATGCTTGTTAATTTAAAGTTTAGCTTGACTGGCTTGCCTGCAATACTCTTGCATGGTTTGAGGTTCTTCCTTCAGAGCTTCTGCCTTGCTGGTGGTTCTTTCTGTGTTTGGGCGGCTGATACTCTTGCCTGAGTGTACGCATTTCTGCCTGTCCTTGGGACTTCCTGATGGTGGTTGTTTTGGTTGTTTTCGAATCAGTTATCTTTTTAGCATCTCATACCACTGGTCAGTCTTTCAGTATTCTTGAACACTTGTGCTATTGCCCTTTTCTTCTGCAAGCTGTGTGCCATAGAAAATGCAGTAAATGTGTTGTGTTACACTGTGGATAACTGCATGGAGCTGGACTTAAAGCTTCACTTGGATGCTTGTTTTTCTTTTGTAGATTGAAAGATTGATAGGTACTTCTCAACTACTTGTTGCAACCAGTTCTGTATCTTCCTACAGCTCTCGTCAAGGACTGAAATCGTTGTCTCCCTAAAGTGGTGAAAATTTAACCGGAGGAGAGGACAAAAGACTTCCTAAAGTTCAAATACACAATTTACTGATTCTGTCCTGAGGTAGTGGCTTAGGAAGAAATTAAACCAATTTAATAGAACCCCTTTTTATTAGTTTACTTTATCTCTTTTTTTTTTTTCCTTCTTCTGGGTGTTTGCACCTAGCCTTGTTTTTCCAATACCCATTCCCAAAATGGGAGCTTCAGATAACTGATCGGAAATTACCTGTCTTCTCATTCTTGAGGGCAACAGATTGAAATGTTTGGGGTTCAGTTGATTCTTAATGCTCTTACACATGGAACAGTATCTGCTGCTTTTCAAGAAGTAGCTGCTTTTTTCACTAATATCCTTTTTATTTAACTCAGTAAATCAATTAAATTTTTTCTCAACAGTCCTAATATAGTTTCAGATCTTCTTCATCAGTATGGAACTACAAACTGCTTACCAGTCTTTTAACCTTTAACTTCTGGTTGATATAGCTGGAATTTTCAAAATAACAGGGCGTGAAGGCAGGTCAGAGGGTAGGCATATAGTACAGGACTTGCATATTTTTTATTTACTTTTTCTATGAAGTGCACTTAAAATTTTCTTCATCCTAGAATCAAAATTGAGGGCTGTCTTACTGTTCAGTTCGCCTTCTACCTATCATATGCTGGGTGCTTCAGGGAAATACTGTGTAATTTTAACTGGCAAGAAATAGAATGGTTTTCTGCAAGATCGAGTGGGAAGAGGGAGCAGGCCTGTCCCTATATAGGCTAGTTCTAAATGTACAGAACACTCCCAAAAAATGTATGTGTTCTGATGGAGGGATTGTACAACTGGAAAAACAAGATGTTGTTCACTTACTATCACTTGACCCTGCATCTTTCCATGATAAAATAAATTTACAACTTGGATCTAACCAATTGTATATTTACCTTCGAAAAATCATAAGCATTTGGTAGGAGACAACTTGGAACTGCGATTAAGTGAGGAAAAACAAATCCATAGTTCCCACCAGAAGGGACATAATGAAAGGGTTTTCTGGAAAAATCCATGTTAGGGAAATACTTTACCAACTTTGACTGCTATTGCAATGCGTAACAGTTTTGTGTGAGAGAAGGGAGAGACCGTTTCTCGAGTGTCTGGGAGTAATCACTGCAGGTTTTCCTGTAGTTCAAGTTATTTAACTTGTTTCTGCAGCAAACAATTATGGTAACAAAGTGAGTTGCGCTCCCTGCATGTGGTGCTGCTTAGTAGGGAATACCTTTCTGCAAATATCATTAAAAGGGACACCTGTAGTATATTCTAATAGCTGCTGGTCCTGGCCAAGTCAGTCTTGCTCAGCATCAGAAAAGTGGCAGAAGAGTAGTCAAGCAGTGACAAGAATCTTTAGTTTTGTCTTACGAATACAGAATAAAGCCTTGGACTTTTGTCTTTACAATTCAAAAATATGCAAGTCTGATGTACTCCATATGTTCTCCTTGAACATATCATCATTATTCCACTTCAACAAACTAAAACTGGACTAGGATTAATCTGGCTTTGCCAGGTGATAGATGCTGTCTCCTTGTGTGCTACTAAAGCTGACAGAAGAAATCAAAGAAGCACTTGTGAAATGAACAAAGGAAATGTTAATAATTACCTAGAAGATCCCATGGTGCGATCATCATGTCTTTTTGATGACCAAAAGCTTCAGTGACAAGTGAATCCATCTCATTGTCATCGTGCAGTATGAGTCAATAAAACCATGCAACTGGGGTGTTTTAAAACTGCTTGGTACACTTTTTTTACTATAGCTGGATTTGCTAGGAGCAGATTTGCTATTAAACAGTATGGTTGAGAACATCCCAGATCAAAAGACAGACTGATTTTTGTCTGGGATCCGAAGTGCTTGAACTTATGATGAGACTGGATAAATACCAGAACTTGGTACAGGAAGCTGGAGACAGCACTTACTCATACAACTAATTTCAAACAGGCCATAAGTATATTTTCCAACTTACATTAATGTGAAACTCACACATCAAGTTACTCTGGGGAGTAAGGGAAATTGAGGATAGTAATTTGGTAAGAACCATTCCAAATGTTTTGTTTAGTATCCTTGCTTTAGAGATTAGTGTTCTTGTTCATCCTGGCATGTTACAAGCTAATGGTTTTTACTTTACAACTATAAACCTTTAGAGTTGCTGAAGGAGAGCCAGTGGAAGAAGTAGTTCAAGAAATGACGTTAGATGAGTGGAAAAATCTTCAGCAACAGAATCGACCAAAGCCTGAATTCAACATCCGGAAGCCAGAATCCACTGTTCCTTCCAAAGCAGTGGTGATTCACAAGTCAAAATATAGCGATGATGTAAGCATTGCCTCAGGAATTCTGTAAACTCTGCTTTATGCTCAGGGTTAGGAAACTGTCTCTATTCTTTTTCTACTAGTTTTAGTATAATCTGAACAGAGTAGAAATCAGTATCTAAGCTTTGTTACTGCAGTCACATATGTACCCAAAAACTTACAGTCTATTCACATTCCTCTTCAGGTCATCGCCTCTATTTTTTGTGCAAATACATGATATATTAAGTTTTACCTTATGACTCAGTCTTAGAAATATAAAACCTGTGTCCTTGCTGCTGCCACCTATGTAGATCTCTGGTAATGCTGCTAGAGAAATTTGTTTTACTGAACACTTCTTATCCTAACTTTGAATTCTGTTTAGCTTACTTGCCAGTATACGCTTGCATATATAGTAAACTTGGGTTTTGGCATCAGTTAGTCTGGATGCTACTTGTCCTATTTCTTATCTACGCTGGATCCCAGCTTTCACTGTGCACTTGAAATATACGATTTTCTTCTTTTTTTTTTTTTTCCCTCCCCTCCCAATTTTAGGGTCCTACTTCTTCAGAAGTAACTCTGGAGAGCTTGTTCCATAGTAATATGCTTTTTTCCACCCCTTTTCCCTAACTTTTATTCCACCATATTACTGGGATCAACATTTCAGGGAGAAATTCTGGTTTATTGATATAATTGGGATAGGGGGGAGGCTTCTTTCACAGATTCTTGCTTACTTAGATTTCAGTTTTTGGGGGTCACAGAAGTATGCGCATATACTTGTAGTCTAGCATGATGGAGTTTTGATCCTTAAGGTCTGCAGGCATGTATGAATATACATATTACCCTTTGTCTAGTTATAGTATTAACATCAAAACTTGTAGCTTTTTAAGCCTTAATCACTTCAGGTCATTGAGTGCTTCCAGGGACAAATGCTAATGCTGAAGTGGCCTGCATCCTTTTTAGCATGGCTTTTGGTGGTCACAGTTGCTATTATCCCCTCTTCCTTCTCTGAGGGAGATGGTGGTACGATGGGGAGAATAACTTTCACAAGCTCTGAAGAGAGTATGTGAGTGTGTGAAGAGTTCTTGCAAGTTTCCGTTCTTTTTGCCTGTAAAGTTTCTTGGCTGGCAGTATCAAGGGACCTTGTCAAAACGGGCATAGAATAGGAGGTACAGGAACTGCACAACATGGACAAACCAAATCCCTGCATTAGATGTTGAATAAAATAAATTTTATCACTATATGGGGTGAGTTTACATATGTTATCTTTACTACGGTGCACATTAAAATTATGATGGGAAATAGTTTTACATCCACTAGCTACTAGGAATTCACAGAGTTAAAGCACTAATTTCATAGCTGCAGACATATAAACTAATATATCAGTTAGTAGCCAAATATTGTGATTTACTGTGGCCTTTTTAAGCATGACTTAAAGATAATTGCAGGAGTAGCTTAAGCTTGATTCTCTAGTCCCTTAGAAAACCTTGTAGATGATACTTCTGAAAAATCTCTTCAGTGTTACACAGTTGGTAGAGAAGATTTTGTTGCCAGGACTCTGAGGCAACAAAGAACTATCCCAGGCATCTGGGAAGTGACAGTTACCTTGCCTCTGTTAAAAGCCTGTGCAAGTTAAGGCCTGTTTTCTGTTCTGGATGTCATCTTGATTTATCTGCTGCTTAGTCTGTGATACAAGTGTGCGTGTGTATTATGTATCAGGGAGGGGAGAAGGCTGTACATGGAAGCTATAGGCTTTAACCAGATCTTCTTTTTAGTTGCAAAAAGAAGAGTTTGAAGATGATTCTCATGTCTTCCGAAGGCCAATGAATGACATAACATCTCAGCTGGATATTAACTTTGGGAGTCTTCCGCGCCCTGGCCGTGGATCAAGAGGAGCTCGAGGTGGTCGTGGTCGTGGCAGACGAGTTGAGGAGACAGGACCTCGACCAGAAGTAGTGGTAATGGTTTTTATAGCTTTTGTTGTTGTTTACTTGGAGACTTTTTTTTGGTGGTTGGGGTGTGTGTGTGTGTCCCACCCCCTTTTGTGTGGAATTATTGATTTCCGTAGTGACAACTTGTTTTTAATTCCTGCCTAACGGTATGTTGGCCTGGTTATTTTGAGTTCCTGACCCATATCATGTTACTTAAAATTAAATACCAGTTCAGGCTCACAATTCTTAACACATAAATTTCAAAAGATCTGATTACTAGTTGCTGTAACAGTAACAAGAGGAAAGGGTACAATGAATATTTGTTTCTGCAGTGAGTTTTGATACAAATTGGGAAGTAATTAAAATAACAAAAGGCTTGTATTTCTTACCAAAAAAATGCAGTGTAGTAGAGTAATAGTACATAGATTACTGAGAGTGAGATCAGTAAATCTGGTGTCCTACAGATGAAGACAGAACCCTACAGCATCCTACAGAATGGTACAAGTGTTCAATAGCACCATTTAAAAAAACTTCCACTGACCTTTTCCTCTTAAAAAAAAAAAAGGCATTTGTGCACTGGAAAATGCCATCTTTATTTTTCGTACTAACTGAAGATCTCAGTTTACTTCTGTCTAGTGTGAGTAAAACACTTTAAGATTGGGAGCTTACAGAGTGATATGGAAGTGATTTGATGCATTTGTTTCAGCTGAATGAAAAAGGCTCTTGTAATAACAGAACATAGAGTTCAAAACTGCAGTCAGTATGTACACTAGCTTCAGAATGTAAAAAGTAGTAATGCAGTATGTTGGGTGTGATTGCTTTACTTTTTTTTTTTTTTTCTTCTTCACTTCAGTGCTGCAGAACTTGTGATCCTCCCCCGGTCGTCCCTAGGCAGTAGATCAACATTATAAAACATTCACAGTGAAGTAATTACAGTAGTCATAACTTCTGAGATAAATGCTTAGCACTCTTGTGATAACGATGGATACAAAGCATTTAACTTGAACAGAAGAATGAACCCTTTTCAGGGTAAAACACATACATAGCTGTCAGATGCTTTTGAAATGCATTCATTTTTATAAAGCTTCCTTTCTTTATAGGTGCAGCTTGTTGCTCCAAATCCTGATGATCCTGAGGATTTTCCGGCTTTAGCTTGAAGAACCATCATGAATGGTGGTATCTCTAAGTAGCTTTGTAGCTGTGAAGAGACCAGTTTTATGCTGATGTGGATAAAGAAAATCTGTTTCTTCAGAGTTTGGCAAATAAAGGAAAGTGCTCATTGGTTTGGGTTTGAGGTATTATTTCCACAAGTCAGAGTAGCAGATTGAAGCTTTTGATATTTGGATGTAGACTGGAGAAAAAACAAACAAACAATCAAACCTAAACAGCAGACCTACCTTACCCACAACTGTGAACATCTCTCTAAATAGAATTGATCTTTAAGGCAGCACAGATGCTTCTAATTGATAGCCAACTGTAAGTCTTGCTTCAGTAACAAGATGTAATCTGCAACTACTTTGAAGATGCTGAAGGTGAACTAAAGTAAGAATTTTGAGCTCAAGACACAACTTAACTGTTAAGGAAGCTTTTAATCTTAGCAGGAGCAACTACAAATTAAAAGGTTTCATGCCTTACCAAGAAGTTTGGGTGACATTGGTGATGAGGTGGGATGTTTGTTCCTTGCATAATTCCTCACTTGGGCCAGATACCCTAACTTGTTCTCTGTCAAAGGGGATGACCAGAGCCATTCTCGAGGATCTGAGAGAAACAAGGAAATGGTGCCGAAGTGTTGAGGGGAAGAAATGAGAGGACAACCACGCTGGATGCTTTGGAAGTAGCTGTCAGCTTCAAAGGAGTCTTCAAATGCCTCTCAACTTGAAATCATTCTTTCAGTTTCCTGGGAAAGCAGATGAATATAAACATTTCTTTTTTTCCTGTTCTCTGCCTTCACTTTGTTTTGTATCCTTTCTAAGCAGTCTCCTTTGAGAGCAAATAGTGGACAAGACTTGAAGGGAAAAAAACTGGTTTGCTTTGGAGTAAGCTCTAAGAGTATTCAGAAACTTAAAGTAACTCTTCTTTTAGTGGTAAGGCTTTATGCAAGTAGGATATAATCATCCTAGAAAGACTACTGACTCTTTTCTATATGGTCCACACAGATGGTCTGCAAAGTAGTGCTTCTGAAAGGACTTTTCTTACGTTGTTATAGTATTTATATGACAATTTGCTATAACATGAGATTTTGGATTCAACAGGGAGCTCATTTTAGTGGCATAGAGATACTCTGACAGCCTGTAGTAGAAAGAATGTGTAAAAGCAAACGAAGCGCTGGTGTTAGAGGAACCTATGCTGCTGCTTTTTGAGTAATTGGTGGATGAAATAACATAAATGACTCTTTTGCCTTGTAGGAGCAAGCTACTACTTGAAGTCACTGCTGCTGCTCTTTTAATATGTGTTGGGGTGTTTTTACCAAAAAAGGCAATTTCACAATTGTGGAACAGAAGTGATTTTGTTGGGTGGGGGGCAGGGGATGTCTCTTGAAATTTTTTTTGCTGCTTCTTCTCTTCCTGTTCCCCTTTTGCCATGGGACAAAGAATGTATCTGAAATTTTATTTATGTTTTTGCTTGCAGGGATGAGTATGTATAGCTGTGGAGAACTTTTTTGCAAGGCTTACCTCTATTTTCTCTTGTGTTTTGAAGGTGTGGCCTCTTCTTTTACTAACACCTGTTTTTGCTAAGGAAAGTAGTGAAATACTTAAAAGCAACCCTTCCTTTTCTACTAAAAATTTGAAACCTTGTTATGCTACTGGGCTGAATCTGGTATAATGCAGTGGGTTCAGTTTTGACTGTTCTCTGGGAAGGCCGAAAGGAGTGTTTTATTTTTCAGTCTGGTTCCTGCTGCTGCAAAGTCACTGTTTATTCCCTTTGATCGTTTTGCAAAACGGAATGACAAAAAAGGTTCTTTGGGGAATGCTTTAAAGGACTTGTCAAAGTATATATGTATAATCAGCATTTGGTCAGCAGATTGTTTAAAAACTTCTGTTTAAAAAAAAAAAAAAAAGCTGGCTGTTTTTAAGACTGTTTAATAAAAATTAAAAAAAAAAACCACCCCAAAACCTCCACAACCCACCTAACCCAAAACGTTGTGAGAATGAGGTTTAGTGTAGTTGGTTACTGTTCATTAAACCAAAAGTATCTTAGAGCAGCTTGGTGTGACAATTTCCTTTTTCAGTCTGTCAGACTTGAATATGGCTTAAGAGTTTCTCCAGTTGATAGTATCTAAGTAGAGAGAAGAAATTATTCATTGTTAGTGGTGACAGTGATCTGATTCCTTTGCCTAGCTGTGAAAAGAGAACTTATTAAATCTCAGTCATCTGTCATATTCAAGGTAGCAAAATAGCTGCATCTGTTAAGCAGATGTCTGCTGCTAGCAGTCACTCCTGGTTTAGCTTTACTCCTTCATGTAAAGCAAATGGTAGCAGGTGTAAATATCTACACAAACACTAGTAAAACATGACATGTATCTTTGGAAGAGATTAAATAGTGTTGCAGATCTTAGTCATGTTATTCTCTAATGCAGTACTACAACTTTGCTGTTGGGATTACTACAGTGAGTGGCCTAGGAAAAACTGTATTTATATATGATAGTGTTGATACTGTCTGGTCCACTTGAATCATCGTATAGTACAGGCAAGAGTATGTTACTATGAAAGTGCCTTTAAAGGAAAGAGGAGAGGAATGTCTGCGCTTAACATAAGGATACTAAAGAATAACTAAAAAGACTCATAAGTTGTGATGGGTTGACCTTGGCTGGATGCTAGGTGCCCACCAAAAGCTGCTCTATCACTCGCCTCCTCACCTGGACAGGGGAGAGAAAAACATGTATTGAAAGGCTCAAGGGTCAAGTTAAGGACAAGGAGAGATCATTTCCCAGTTACCATCATGGCCAAACCAGCCTTGACTGGGGCAAGTTAGTTTAATTTATTACCAAAATTCAAATCAAAGTAGGAGAGAAAAAAAAACCCTTTCCCGCTACCCATCTCTTCTTCCCAGGCTTAACTTTACTCCCACTTTCTATCTCCAGTGCAGCGGGACGGGGCATGGGGGTTGGGGTCAGTCTACCACACGCTGTCTCAGGGGAGGACTCCTCACACTCTGCCCCTGCTCCACCCTGGGGTCCCTCCCATGGCAGACAGTCCTCCACGTGCTGCTCCAGCGTGGGTCCATCCCTCCCATGGGATGCAGTCCCTCAGGAACAGACTGCTCCAGCGTGGGTCCCCTGCGGGGTCACCAGCCCAGCCAGCAAACCTGCTCCAGCCTGGGCACCTCTCCCCACGGGGCCACAGGTCCTGCCAGGAGCCTGCTCCAGCACGGGCTTCCCATGGGGTCACAGACTACTTTGGGCACCCTCGTGCTCCCCCGTGGGCCTCCCTGGGCTGCAGGTGGGGATCTGCTGCCTCCCTGGGCTGCAGGGGCACAGCCTGCCCCACCATGGGCTGCACCAGGGGCTGCAGGGGAATCTCTGCTCCAGTGCCTGGAGTCCCTTCTGCTGCACCGGCCTGGGGGTCTGCAAAGTTGTTCCTCTCACACAGTCTTGCTCCTTTCTCCAGCTGCAATTACATGGGGTTTTCCCCCCTTCTTAAATATGTTATCCTATGGTGGTAGGGGCACTACCACCATTGCTGATGGGCTCAGCCTTGGCCAGCAGCGAGTCTGCCTTGGAGCCTCCTGGCATTGGCTCTGTCAGACATGGGGGAAGCTTCTGGCAGCTTCTCACAGAAGCCAGCTCTCTAGGCTCCCCCCCGCCTCCAGCTACCAAAACCTTGCCATACGAACCCAATACACAAGTAAAAAGCCCTGGTAAAAAACCCTCAGCTGATAAATAGGAGCATTAGGCAACTGAGCCCATGGGGGATGAGCCTTCAGCTTGGGTTACACTTGTTCATGTGAAAACAGGGCTAGGGATACACACAGCCTTTGGGCCCAAACCCAAAATCTGTAGCCCTAGTAGACCCATGTCCTTGTTTCTCTGTAATGTTGAAGACGTTTTTTTTCCCTTCACAGCTGTCACAGGCACTTGTGCACCTACGCACATATCTACATAAAAATATACATACATATATATGCTGTGTTGACAGTAGTGTAACACTGACTCATCACTGGGTCAACAAATGAACGTGAAACATGGTTATCTTTGCAGAAAAAGTACATTTCTGTCACTGAGTAACGCATAGAATTAGAGCTTTTCCCTTCCAGCAGTGTATGCTGGGCAAGTACGGAACAGTTCCTGCTTGGAGGGGGAAAACTTTCAGTCTTTGGAAGAAGTAACAACTGTTACGCTTTGGCTCTATTACTTAGATTGTAATGTGACATACTCAAAACCTTCAGCTGGGTTTTATTTGTCTGCAAACAAATGCATTTTTGAAGATGCGATGCAACGAATGTTGCAGATGATAGCTGCATCTTCAGAGCAGCTTTAGATACTGTATCACATTTAATGCCAGCGTTGAGACAAACTAGCACTTAATGTGTTGAATAAAGTTTCTGCTCTCCCTGTTTGGGTAGCCAGTGTGAATATCCATATGCTGTGTTCTGTTGTCTCTACAATGTTTTACAGCTAGTTAACGGGACTCAATAAGCTGCCATCTGTTTTTAGCAGTGGTAGTTTCTCTGTCTAAAATCTTGTCTAAAATGACAGCACAGTCATTACTGTTGGAATGAAAGTTACTGGCTTTTGCGTAATGTAGTTGAATTAGCAGGATAGCTTTGCCAAAAGGTAAAAATAGCAGCAACAAGAGATATTTTTCTCTATTCTGCAAAGAGAAAAAAAAACCCTGACATATAGTAATCCAGGAACGCTGTGCCTGTTAGTGGTTTGGTTATATTTCTGTTACTTATAGAGTGAGTGGTGTTTTCAGAGGTGTTCCTGGCTCTAGCAAAAGCTCTGAACCTTGGAAGCTATTGTGGGAACATGCCCTTTTCAATGAAGCTTCTACTGAAGTGAAAGAAGACCATAGGCTGGAAAAAAGTCTGATCAGTGGGAGAAAGGGAAGGAACCCTCCAAATAAGGGGGAAGAAAACCCAACATTAATAGTTCACTTAAAAATAGAGATGATGTTGGTGTGGAAGAGAGGGACAAAAAGCACCCAGAAGCATGACATCAGGACAAATGTCACCTGTTGTGAATACTGAGCAGAGAGTCAGTCCTAGGAGCATGACATTTTGGGAAGAAGAGGGAAAGATGAATCTGGTAGCGGCAGAAGTCAAACTTGGGAAGAAACACAAGTGGGTATATATAGAGAAACTGTGTTTGGAGGGGTGATGAGGAGGCCAAGCCCTTCCACTGAGTAGGAGACCAAGGAACTGCCCTGCCGTCTTAAGAGAATGACATCAAAGCACTGATGAAGGTAAAAGCGAGCTTTCAACGGTGAGAATGGTCTGCTTCAGCATTTGCAAAGTGTCCATATTCCTGCTATTGGCAGCAATCACTTCAGGTTTTCTTGCGTTAGTATTAGCTGCTGCCAAGGGTAGTCTTCCATCTGCTCCCTCTGTCCTGTCAGGACAGGGATTGACTGCTTCATCCTGTTAGTGACACCTGTGATGGTTAGTGACACTGAAGCACTTTGTGTCTTCTGCTATGCAGCAGGGCCATGGCAGGCCAGGCTGAGGGATGAAAACCAGCTGCTGCTGCTGCTTTGGCTGCCTGGTTTTGCCACAGATTGGGCTGGGACAGAGTTTGGCAGGGTGACAGAGAGGACATGGGCCAGGACCGGAGCTGTTTGAAGGACAGAATTCCTAGGTGCTCTCCCACAGTCCCCCTTGTCACAATCCAACACTCGGACCAGGTTCCTGGAGATACCCTGTGGATGGAGGGTGTATGCTTATAGATTTACTTCCTTGAAGATGGTTGATATCACGTGGCATTTCTAATTTAGAGTGCTATAAAGTCTACTGAAAACACAACAGAAATCTGTTATGCTTTGCAATTGCAATACAGAGTTCAATCACACCACCAGTGCGATTCCGATGACTATGGGATCCTCACCATCACCATGCAGGGTGTCCACAATCTTGGGGGGAATAGGAGGGTTGATGCCAGCTCAAGCCCCATGCTCTCTTCAAAATTCTTTTGGCAGTTGTCTGGGGCTTATACTCCATGTAGCTGGTCTGTCCAGCCTGGGGAGCTATTCACAGTGTCTAAAGAACTCGTGGAGAAACATTTATGCCACCAGTTGATCCACTCAACTGCTGATAGCAGTTTACCTAAAACAAAGGCCACCCTCCCATCCCCTTTGAGATGAAGTCATCTTCTTTGCAACAGCTGTGGTCCATCCCACCCTGCATCACTCCTTGAGCTTCACAAGCACATCATCACCCTTGCCCATCTCTTGGCCTTACTCCATTTTAGGGGCTTAGTGGGGTCACACCCATGGGAAACCAACCCCCAAATCCACAAATGCCACTAAAAGCCATCACCTCTTCCTTGGCAAACTCGCAGTGGGTTCAGCTTCTCTTTAGCACCAGCCTTGAATATTTCTAACCAGCATATCCATCTTGCTACAGCCTACTTTTATATACTGCACAGGCTCGTAGAAACTGTAATGGAAAGGAGGCTCAATAGAGCCAAATTAAAGCTACTCAGAAATACTGTAAACATATTATTCTTGCAGTGCACTAACTTGTCAATGGATTTGACCTGGGCCACTGTTCAGTTGTGCTCTGTAGGATTTTTTTAGCCCTCCACCCTCCTCTGCCCAGTGCCAGCACTTCTTACATCACTAATGGTATGATAAGGCTTAACTGTGTTTTCCTGTGGTCAGCACATATGCAAACCAGTGTCTTCCCAGGCAAAACCCATCATTCACTCTTCTGCAGGCAACTAGTGTGTCAGGAAAAGGTGGTTTAAACATTCATGTAAGCTTAGAAAGGATCACCTTGCAACAAATGAACACAGATTTTCCAATGATAAAACTCTATCTTTAAAGCAAGTGAAAGGTGCTTGTCAAACAGGCTCTGCCTGGGGTGTGCAAATTCTACAATTCCTAATGTAGGTAAGGTAAGGGTGATGAGAAGTATTTGAGTTGGTCAATATATTTTACTGTTGTGTTTGGATTTCTTTTTTAAAGACTAAACTCTTAGGCAATAAGAAATGTTCTGGAAAATTCAGTTTTACTTTTGAGAAACCTTAACTTTCATGGTAAGTATCAAAGTATACAGTATTTAATATGATGCCTGTTTCCAAAAGTGATCATAGAGAAAGGAAACAAATTAACTAAAACCCCATCTGTGTTTTTTACTGGATAACAGTAAACAATTCAAATACTATTACTATTGTTTTCCAAAGTGAGTCCCCTGAAAGGTAAAGCCAGGAGTTCTCTGTTTTTGAAATTAGAAAAATACATATGTTTTAAGGATTTGTGCTTTAGTTAAAGGAATTCAGGCAGCTGAGATTCTTGCATTATTTTTCAGAGCATGTATGAGCCAGTGTGGTACAGACATGATGGGTTTGTGCTGAATTTTTTTAGAATGCTGGAAATAAAAGTGAGAAAACAAACTTCTGATTGTTATTTTTAATTTTACACAATTCATGTTTACAATTCTCACTATTCAATAGTTTGTATAAAATCAAATACAATATGCAGCATTTTCAAATGAGACACAAATGCATATTGAACTACTTAATATTACAAGATAATATGAAGCTTTATCTTAAAAATACCTTCAGCAAAATAAACTCCCATTCTGTCAATCCAAGTTAAAAAAATATGATTAGAAATATACAATTTAAAAATAATCAGGATGAACAGTACTGATTAGTCAAGAAATTTTAGATCTTGATAGTCTGTACATGAGTTTACGCAAGACAAACAGTCTGAAAACCATTAATATAAAAACTGCAGTGCAACAAACAGGTGAACATCACATTTTTCTTTTTTTTTTCCATTTTAGTGCATGAGTCTCTACAAATCTTTTTTTTTTTTTTTTTAAATCAGCAGCACTTCCTCTGTTGTCACACTGGGGCAAAAAGACAAGGTCTGGGTTAACATCTGAGTTATTGATGCTGTAATAGAAGCTAGCAATTTGATCCAAGATATTGCAGCTTTTGAGTATGTTGCATACTTTTGAATAAGAGATCAAGGGAGAACCCATCTGTCCTGTATTTGAAAGAGGGGGAAGAATTTCTAAGGAAAAACTCCTGAGTGATGGCAGCAGAAATAACTTGCTTCAGCTGCTCTGCAGTACAGTCGTGATGCAGCTGCTGCCACGCACTCTGTTTTGGCACATAATGCTTCACAAAAGATTTAGAAACCAAAGATTCCCTCACCCATGCCCACTCCTCATTCTTGTACTTAAGACAGCTTTGGTATGGTGTAATAAAAATGCTAGACAAAGTCCTAAAAATTCAGAAGAACAAACTAAGCAATACAATTAGATGGGACACAATGAGGTAATGAGTTAATTTTCCATATAAGGCTATTTGGAGAGTTTGAATGTAAAATCCCTTTGACATTTATGTGTTTCTCACTAAGATACTGGGTGTCGGAAGGTCTATCCTGAAACACATTCATGCCAAACATGAAGTTTTGGTTTAGCTATTTTGTGTGTTTGTGCACTTGTTTTATGCAAATTTACTTCTGATGAACCTGAAAGTGCTAATGGCTCCAATGGCTACTTTAAAAAAGGCAAATTCCAATTTGGAATTTGGAAGGGGTGTGAAATAGACTGATTATTTTTAGGTTAAAACCAAAGATGCTAAAAGAGGAAGCTCAGCTGAGAGAAGGGCAAAGCCAAACACAATAAATATTACTAAATCTTTCTTGTTTTGACTCTCACCCTCTCACATCACTAGTTTCACCCCTTCTGTCTTCCAAGATAAGAATTTTTTTCAAAAATAAACACAAGTTCATCTTTGCACAATACACCTACTACTGTGGTTACCTATATTTCAGCTTTTGGGCAAGTGGCTTGCTTAAAAAAAAAAAAAAAAAAAAAAAAAAAGACTGAGAATTTTTAATCACTGTATCAGGGTGAATTCTGTCCCTCTTTTTTAGGTGCTGTTCACCTAGAATAAAATGGTGGTGAGGGTGAAGATTAAGAGGAAAACAAAACATATTTGGGGTCTGAGCCTCCATGGTCCTTTATTTTGCATCATACAAGTCTCTTCTGTTTTCTTTTTATCCATATTTGCAAATTTTGACTACCCAAAAGCACAGATGCTACCTGCAAGCTTACTTACACTTCATATCCTGCTTCCCCTGCAACTCATGACGCTCTTGCCACAAAATGTTTTAAAGCCAATGTGTTTTAAAACATTCATATTGCATTCAAAAATCAGCAGTCTGACAGAAAGCTTAATTTTAGTTTAAAAGGATGTAGGTTGAAACTAGTCACTGAAACTGCCCATTTACATTCATAAAAAGAAAATTCTCCCCCTTGCAGAGGTAATCTGTATCTTTAAAAACTTCAGTTGATCCATTGCTAATGTTTCAGATCTCTCCATTTCTTCTGTTTTCTACTGTAAGAGATCAACAGGTAACTGTATCATAATTAAGGCTATGTGGTAACAGTCCTCATTGGAGGGATATGCAGCTATAAACCTCAGTTGGCAGACAAGGGTACATCACTGGAAAGCCAGCTCTGAGATTTTGTAACGTGAGAAGCAGTAGGGAAAAAATGCTCCCAGTGTTTGAAGACAGGCTTGTAGTGGATGAAAATTCCAGTCTCAGAGAGATTCCACTAAAAATCATACTGCTTTTTAACAGAGGTAAGCTGTAGTTTTTAAGGAGTTAATTGGATGTTAAAAACTATACCTGCCCCTGAGTTCCACTACCAATCTCAGTTGTACAGCAAGCTTATTTTCCCTTTTTTGTGTGCTGCACTCATTAAGTGTCTCAAAGCTAAAAACAGTGACATCCACATGTTCTCAAGTGTACCAACAAAACCCAGGAAAAAATTCTTACCTTTTAGATATAGCAACCTAAAGTTTCACCTAAAAGACTTGAAGATAGGAAAAGAAACAGTAATGACATTTCAGTATGACCGCACTGCTTTAAATGGTAAGCTGTTTTTCATCCCCCTTAAAATCATACCAGATTTAAAGCAATTACAACTAGTTAAAAGAGCCATTGGTTGTGAACAACTAAAAGTCTATTACCATTAAAAACAAGTTAATAGCTTATAGCTAGTTTTTCCAAAATAAACAAACCACACAACCTTTGAAAATAAAGCACTCTTTGGTGGACAATAGTTACTTTGTGTACTCAATACTGCGGCTTCATAAAAAACTTCATACAAAATAAGAAAGAATAGCCAATTAACACTGAAGAGTACCAATACTATAAGAAAAAAGCTTCTGTGGTTGATTTTCAGTCTCAAGTGAAGACTTGAGCCCAGTCTGAACGGACAACACAGATTTATATATTTAAAAGCTCCCACCGTCTTTTTGTTTCTGGTGGTCAGCAGCTAAGTGATTGCCATCACAATTTATACACATGCATCGTACATACTAGCAAGCCCTCTTTATAATAGAGAGCTTAAGTATTTACACCTGAGTCTAAATGTACACAGATTTTGTTGGTTTTGTTTGAGGAAGTGTTAGCACATTAGGGAAGTCTCTACCAAGCATGTTGACAGTTCATTTTATTGTACGAATATGGAAGAGATTCATCTGTTTCACATTTGCTGAGAAATGGAGACAAAGTAATCTTCCTTGAATTGTATCAAGTCCCCTCTAGTCAAATCCCCTTCACTCCTGAATATCCTCTTCAACACTGGTTGCTTATTTGAAATTTAACGCAATACTGTTCTAGTCCTTGGGCTGGATTGGCTGCTGAAATAAAACATATTTGAGGAAAAAAGTTAAAAGTGTACTCAATATGTATTTCAAGCAAACATTTCTGGCAAGGTAAAATGAGTGAACCATACTTCAAAGAAAGAAACAGAAGATAAAAGTCACTGCATTTAAGAACACAGCAATATATTGGTTGTAAAGAAAGCATGGACTGGTCTGATCACAGACAATATGAAGAAAGGTTCTGTTCCATACAGAAAAGCAACAGAGGATTCAAAGTACCATAATTTCATTAAGTGCATTTGCTTTTCTTTCTCTCCCTCTGAGGTATCAGACTGTAGGAGAAGTAGAAAGAATAGTAAAGAAACATTCATTTTTTAAAGCTAGGTTTAGATTACATGTAGACAAGCTCTGAAATGCTGCAGGTAGTTTTCAGTGTTTGAACAAGGCTGCAGAAGGCTTCTTTACAATTCCCAGCAAAGCAAAAGCATATGAGATTTTTAAAGCGTATTCCTCTTCATTAGTTTTTGTGATATACCTCTCTGGTTAAGGTAGTAAAGGAATCTATACCATACAGTTTTCAAACATTTTCCCCCATACTCCACATTATTTTGTTGTAATAACTTGACCTGCATTCCCTTAAGCACCTCTGCCTACCAAAATTCCTTCACCACAGAAGATCTCATTTCTAATCAACTACTTGCTATATACATAATCCTAATTCTGTTAGGGGTAGTAACATGGAAAAGGCTGTTTCATTTGTTCATTACTATGATTCAGTTGGTTTGGATCTGATGTGTGCACCTTGCTAAAACACAAACACGAACTTCTCAGTAACTGCCAAATTTACAAGGAAGAAGTCTTAACTGGAGAAAGTAGATGGCAGCTAATACCTAAGGATGTTCCGCAAAGGAAGTGCAGTCAATGTTATGAATAGGATTGAAATTCCCTAAATTCTTGTTGCAAAGGCAGAATAGAGTGTTTTAGCTGTAAGTGTCTGTTCTGGCTGAAAAATCATCCTGTGGGCATTCTATGATACTGCCTATGACTGTCTGAAGGATGAAATGGCAAATGAATTACTGAGGTCTGCGGATTATACTGCATTAGGATGGGTCACAAATGCAATTAATCTCCAGTAAGAGTTGACTAGAATGACCTATAGCATCAACAAATGAGATTAATGCAAAAATACTGCAAGATGTTTCCAGTGGAACATATCAGACAAAAAAATGAAAGAATAAGGGTACACAGTAACGTCGGAAGTTCAGAGAAGGCAACAAGGTCTTGACAAAGACAGATGTTGGTTAGGGCATGATCTCAATTTTGTAACAATAATTCTCCACCCTGCAATCTACTTGATCTGGAATAGGTCAATCAATCTGAGCACTATGAGGTAATGTAAACTGCACAGACTTCAGAAAATGAAACTTAAGAGATGAAAAAACAAAGGGATGTTTAAAAAAAGTGTGAGGTTTTGCCAAATGCTACAGGAAAAATAAAAGGACACCTACAACAAGGTATTGTCCATGAAAATTGTACACTCGTACCAAAATATCCTTTAGAGGGACCAGCGCTCAATTAGCCCTCTCAGATGACAAGACAATGAAGAACTCCAGAACTGTGATCTAACTATTTAGGACAAATTTTTTTATTGGATCCAAGCATAAAGTGACTGAAATTCTTTGACCTCAAAAGCTAGAAGAAAAGAAACAGTATATGGAATGAAATATTTGGGGTGGAAGTTTTATAAAACTCATTAAAATATGAAGTAGTTAATGAAGTTTGAGATTGGCCTCATCCTTGGTCCTCAGAGTCATACATATGGCAATATACCTAAAGGATTTGTTTCAAAATAACTAAATTCTTCTATGAACTCTACTTTAAGGATGTTGTTACCAACTATGGATAGGTATTCTCATCTCACACAACACAAAGGTCAGCTTGGGGGTCTGTTTTCCAGGAACTGAAAATCTCTATTCAGTTACACATGTGCATGTATGCAGCTACCAAGAGTTGCAAGGAGCTTAAAACTGGGAGAGGCATGAATAATAAAAACAGCAGGCAGAATCCCATCAATCTGTTTGGCCCAAAACTGACACAGTGAAAACGATGCAAGATGGAGGAAAAAACCCAACCAAACAAACAGGAAAACCCTGAGAAGTACTTCAGATTTGTAGTAAAACATACATTTCAGGAAAAAGAGATTATTTTTTAACATCATGTTGTATGTGTCCTGGTTTTGGCTAGGATAGAGTTAATTTTCTTCATAGTAGCTATCACAGTGCTGTGTTTTGGATTTAGTACTAGAAGAATGTTGATAACACACTGATGTTTTGTTGCTAAGTAGTGCTTAGACTACTCAAGGACTTTTTGAGCTTCTCCTGCTCGCCCAGGTGCATAACAAGCTGGGAGTACAGCACAGCTAGGACAGCTGACCCAAACTGACCAAAGGGCTATTCCATGTCACGTAACATCACGCTCGGGGCGTTAGTTGGTCGGTCGGTTGCGGGAAGACTGATCGCTGCTCAGGGACTGCTTGCTGCTTGGGGACTGATTGCGGCTCAGGGAGTGATCGCAGCTTGGGACAGGCTGGGCATCAGTTGGTGGGTGGTGAGCAATTGCATTGTGCATCGTGTTTTGTATATTCTGTTACCATTCTCATTATGACTATTATTATTTTCTCTTATTAAACTGTCTTTATCTCAGCCCATGGCTCTTACCTTTTTTTTTCTCCTTCCCGATTCTCTCCCCCATGCCACTGAGGGAGGGGGGAGTGAGCAAGCAGCTGCGTGGTGCTTAGTTGCCAGCTGGGTTAAACCAC
>NW_009258296.1:204025-205281 GCF_000687185.1 Egretta garzetta | reverse complement strand
ATACACCAAAGGGGAAGAGAAAATCTCTGGATCTGATGACAAGGCCATAGCCACTGCAGCTACTCCAACCCAGGCCACAGGCACTGCAGCTGAACCAGGGAACCAACCCGTGCCAGTATCAGTCGCCCCTATACAAAAGAAGAAATCTTGGAAGCTAAAGTCAACTTGTTTAGAAAAGGAGGATGAAGAAGAGGGGCCATCACAAGAGGAGGAGGAAGAGCTCATAAACGAGACAGAAACCACCCGATCCCTATCCTTGAGTGAGCTGCGAGATATGTGAAAAGATTTCAGCTGTCGTCCAGGTGAGTACATTGTCACCTGGCTACTCCAATACTGGGATAATGGGGCCAACAGCTTGGAACTGGAGGGTAAGGAAGCCAAGCAACTAGGATCCCTTTCTAGGGAGGGGGGCATTGACAAAATGATTGGAAAAGGAGCACAAGTGCTCAGCCTCTGGAGATGACTACTGTCAGCCATGAAGGAAAGATATCCCTTCAAGGAAGATGTCATATATCGCCCAGGCAAATGGACCACCGTGGAGAAAGGCATCCAATACCTGAGGGAATTAGCTGTCCCGCAGGTGATTTATAGTGACCTGGACAATGACCAGTTGCCCAAAGATCCAGATAATGTCCGGTGCACACAACCCATGTGGCAGAAGTTGTTATGGAGCGCACCAACATCATATGCCAACACATGGGCAATGCTGAGCTGGAAGGATGGAGAGGGACCGACAGTGGATGAGGTGGCTAGCCAGATCTGGGAATATGAAGAAAGTAAAGTATCTCTTCCTCCTTTGTTTCAGCTGTGGAGAAACTGTCCTGGAAGTTTGAACAATTCCACGAGGATATATCTCACTCCCCACCTGTACAGGCAAGTATCTCAGCCACTAGGAGTAAGCGTCCCTCTGCTCAAGAGAGAGGATATCAAGGGTACACACTGCGGCGCACCCTATGGTTTCGCCTGCGTGACTATGGAGAGGACATGAGGAAATGGGATGGAAAACCTACCTCGGCTCTAGAGGCACGAGTATGCGAGTTGCAAAGAAAAACAAACACAAAAGGGGGCTCTTCCAAGAAACTTGTTGCTCCAATTTCCAGAGATGGGGTAGATCGTTGTTTTTTCAGACACAATAGAAGGGCTGATCTTAATTCTGATTGTGATGAAGGAACTTCTGACTCATATACAGAAACCATGAGCACCAGTGATCAGGATTAGAGAGGCCCTGCCTCCAGCCAGGTGGAGGAAAGGGACAA
>NW_009258296.1:200705-201922 GCF_000687185.1 Egretta garzetta | reverse complement strand
GGGGAGGCTTGGCAGATTGATTATATCACACTCCCACAAACCCGCCATGGCAAGCGCTATGTGCTCACCATGGTAGAAGCGACCACCAGATGGCTGGAAACATACACTGTGCCCCATGCCACTGCCCGGAACACTATCCTAGGCCTTGAAAAACAAGTCCTGTGGTGACGTGACACTCCAGAAAGAATTGAGTCAGACAATGGAACTCATTTCCGAAACAGCCTCATAGACAAATGGGCCAAAGAGCATGGCATTGAGTGGGTCTATCACATCCCCTATCATGCACCAGCCTCTGGGAAAATTGAACGATACAATGGACTGTTAAAAACTACACTGAAAGCAATGGATGGTGGAACATTCAAACATTGGGATACACATTTAGCAAAAGCTACCTGGTTAGTCAACACTAGAGGATCTTCCAACCGTGTGGGCCCTGCCCAATCAAGCCTCTTACGTACTGTAGAAGGGGATAAAGTCCCTGTAGTGCATGTAAAAAGTATGCTGGGGAAGACAGTCTGGGTTACTCCTGCCTCAGGTAAAGGCAAACCCATAACCGTGGGATTGCTTTTGCTCAAGGATCTGGCTCCACTTGGTGGGTGATATGGAAGGACGGGGAAGTCTGACGTGTACCTCAAAGGGATTTGATTTTGGGTGAAAATAGCCAATGAACTGAATTGTATAATGTTAACTGCTGTATAATACAGTATGTCATCATTTTTACTATTGCTGTATATCCTATTAATGGTATAACACTAAGAATCGCCCAGATTAAGAATGAATTTTGAACTGAGGAAGTGCAGTGGATGGAACCAGAACTGACTTCAGCATGCAACAACCCAACACCAGACCCCAACTCTCCTGCCCTGAAGGACTGTTATGACAGATGGAATCCAAAACCATGGACTAAATGAACCCAATGGACATTTTAGAGGGATGGCCCACAGACTAGGGGAATGATATCTGTATATATATTTAAAAAAAAAAAAATGGGAAAGTGGTGGTGATTAATTGGAATGTAAGCATGACGTAAATGGTATAGAATAAGGGGTGGATACTGTCCTGGTTTTGGCTGGGATAGAGTTAATTTTCTTCACAGTAGCTATCACAGTGCTGTGTTTTGGATTTAGTACTAGAAGAATGTTGATAACACACTGATGTTTTTAGTTGTTGCTAAGTAGTGCTCAGACTACTCAAGGACTTTTTGAGCTTCTCCTGCT
>NW_009258296.1:179144-200570 GCF_000687185.1 Egretta garzetta | reverse complement strand
GTGATCGCTGCTCGGGGACTGCTCGCAGCTCGGGTAGTGATCGCGGCTCAGGTAGTGATCGTGGCTCAGGTAGTGATCGCGGCTCGGGACGGGCTGGGCATCGGTCGGCGGGCGGGTGGTGAGTAACTGCATTGTGCATAGTTTGTTTTGTATATTCTGTATATTCTGTTACCACTCTCATTATGACTATTATTACTATTTTCTCTTATCAAATTGTCTTCATCTCAGCCCATGGCTCTAACCTTTTTTTTTGTCCTTTCCGATTCTCCCCTCCCATCCCACTGAGCGAGCAGCTGTGTGGTGCTTAGTTGCCAGCCGGGTTAAACCATGACAGTATGAATCAAAATGTAGTTCATATAGCCACTGCTAGAAATTCTCTGACTAGAATTTACTGCAGTCTACTATTAGTGACTATTTCTGTTGCCTGATAGAGTAAATTTTTCATAAGTTCTGTTACCTTCAAGATAGCAGGATGAGGAAGGGAAGAGAAAAGAAAATCTCTGTGGGGAAAAAACTCCCCAAGAACTTGGAATTTTCAGCAATATTTATAAATCAAGCTACATAATTACTTTTTATGGTTTTTGCCACCCTTTACTCTTCCCAATAAAAGTTAAGTCTCTTCAGCACCCGACAAACTCATTCAAAAGTTTTTCACTGTAAGTACAAGACAAATTCTGGTCAATTGTAACCACTGGAAATTGCTTGGAAATTGTTTTAAGTTACACTCCTAGGCTTATCTTTGATAATGACCTGGAGAGCTGCTATAGAGGGGCATGAACACATGGACACGTGACGAAACTTCATAGTAGTGTGGCCACCTGTTTCTGGGCCAAAAGGCACTTTCAGTCTTGCATAAATACATCCAAATTTAAAATTTCATTAAGCTTTACTTAACAGGTTCAGTTCACATTATCAGTCATATACTCTCAGCACAAAACCTCATACCAGTATACACATGCATTTTATACACTTCACCTCTCCACTACTACTGCATTTCAGTTGTCCGTCAAATTCCTCTTAGTTTTGACTTTATGTACTGACTAATAATTGACTTAATGCTGTGAAGAGGTTTGGTAAAGAAAGGTGGTTTTTTTGTTACCCAAACCCCTCACCTTCAGTAATTCTGAATCACATTAGGAACTACAATATAAAATTCTCAAAGTGGAAAGACTGAAAAACATTAACAAATAACATAAGATTTAAGGTTCCAGATATTCTCAGTACAGGACATAAACCGTAAGACTGTTTCTCGTTTCTCATTGCTAGGAGGAGGAGTTGAACTGTGGCAAAAGCTCCTGTCAGCAATGGATACGCTAGCTTAAAGTATTTGCCTAGAGAACAAGTTACTGGATCTGTAAAGAGGGTAACTCTCACCTTTTTAAACTGTTTTTTCTTGCAGCAGACCTGGTAGTTCTTTTAGTAATGTCTGTACTGTCAGAAATGCTAGGTTCAGAGGTTTTATGTTTCTGAACAGTGGACTGCAGAATTACTCTGAAAAGAGTAGGAAAAAAGAAAGATTATACAACTTAAAAGTTTCTAGGAAAACACTGAGAAGAGGACATTACAGTTGCAGCAGAGCTAACAAGTATCAGCTGGCTTTTCACAAATAATTCAGAAAAGCAAATTCTTCTGCCTGAAACACATTCTTCTCTTTATAACATTGTTATATGTTATAACTATGGTAATGCAAGTTGTTTTATTAGGAGCATAGCAGTTTGTTTTGTTGCTTTGTTTGATTTTTCTTTTGCTTTCAAAGAATGGATTAAATTAATCATTTTGAATCTCCTGTTAAGTTTCTGGAAGACAAAAAGCTAAGAAAATGTATTTTAAATTGCTCCAACAAAACAAAAAAAATAGATAAAATCTGAAGTATGCAACAAAAACATACATTATTTTCCAGACTGACACAGAAACGTATTCAGAAAAAACCCCAAGTAATTCAATTTGTGAAGACCAAAGTCTAAATCAGCTGCAACTTGCCATGAGATTTTCCCTTCAAATACAGTAGGCTAGGAAAATCATTGCCTACACCACACTGAAAACAGAGCTGGTTGTCCTCAGTCGCATCTCTGGAAGACTCTAGAGCAAGATATTGACTATATCCTAACAGGCAGATAAATCCTAGTGTTGCTTACATCAGTAACAAAAGAACTCCAGATTGTGAAATGCAAACAACTATTTTTAGCCACAAACCAACTGGTTTGTAGGGAGACCACATCTGTGTTCCTAAATACTTGTAGTGCAATTACGATGGAAACAAAAAGTGACAACTGGTCAATGAAGCCCACAGATATCTGTTTAGAACACCATTCTACACATCTATTCCCTAGTCATTTCATCTGTGCAAGATTCCAGCTATAAAACTACACATTATTTTAGAGATTCAGAGCTAAGAGTAACTTAGCTATTACTGTTTTTTCACCTGCTGTTACTAGACTCTAATTTTCAGTGGCCTCACTGAGTCCATCTGTGTCAGCAGATTATGCTAGATTGGAAATCAAAACCTTCATTAAGTTGTATAAACCACAGTCTGCTTGATTAATACTCCGAAGAAATTGTTTTCAAGGAATCCTAGATACAAACATAAACCATATCTTTTGGAGTAAAACTGGACAGACATACATGGGAGAAAAAACAAGTATTTTCCTACTCACATAACATGTTCACCACAATAAAGAAATAGGAAAAAAACCCCTATGCTTTCACTGTTTCATATGGGTTTGATACAGAATTAGAGTATGCATCAGAGATAACACAATTTCATCTAAAATAAATTCTTTACATCAGTAAAACTGGTCAGCAACCTTATTTACCTCATACTTTTAGACTGTTTAGCAAACAGATGACTACAGAACTACGAAGTTCAAATATTTTAAATTTCTACTTAAAGAAATCTTTCTTAGTATTTCAGACTTGCAAAATCTTGTCACTTAATTTGCAAAAGTCCAAACGAAAGCCTTCTCTTCCTCCAAGATAAGATACAAGATTGAAATGGCAAGGACTAACAAAATGCAAAGTAAATTCTATGGTAAACACAACACATTTGAAATCGGAGGAATAGGTTATTCAAGAGGCTGAAAATAAAACCAGATACCTTCAACATCATATCATGCTTCTGTAGACAACACAAATTCTTCTAATAAACATCTGTTTTCCTTGCATGCCCAAGGTGAAAAGGTTCAAAACCTGGAAATTCAATAATTTCTATTGTGCTTGTAAACCAGTTCTAACAAGTTCTAATACCAAAGTTCTAATATTAAAACCTAAAATTCTCCTTTCCGTGACACAGCTGTCATACAACATGAACAAATTTGGGCTACTGCACTTTCAATTAAGCTTTAGAAATTACACCAGTGGTGAAAAAAGACTTGCATTACACCTTTTATCTCTGCCACTAGCAACTTCCAGGACTGAACAGAAAGGTACAAAGCTGGCTTAACCCCATAACATTTAGTCACTGAAATATATGCATGACCAAATCATGGCACATAGTGGTTTGTTAGCGTTCATACAGACAGAAATATAGAAAAATCATGTTTTCTCCTTAAATATAGACATACAGCATCTCTCTGTATAAAATGAACGTAATATACATATAAAAGAAAGCAAAAGTTATTGGAACATAACCTAATGGCTGTAATCTTTCTTATAGGTGTCCATTCTTTCCAGACACCAGAAGTACAGAGAACAGGTCAGTATATACGGCTTAAACGCATATACTTATCTAATATGAACTGAAACACTACGAAGCATTAAGATATCATCTTGCACTTAAATATTCGTATTTTCAACATATCATAGGTAAGTCCTTACTTCCCACATAATTTCATTTTATCTGTTCAAAACAAAGAAAGAATAGAGGTTCTAAATGAGAATGTGACTCATAAAAGTAGTCACCATACATAATTGCACCTTAAAACCAAACCAACAACAACATCATCCTTTTAAGATTGCTGTATCTACCAAAGGGTAGGGAGAGTAGGAGCTGGCTTAGGGGATCAGCTCAGAGCCAGCTGTGAGCATGGTAGAACCTTTAACATTATCTGTTCTTCAGTAGATATGTCATTTTTACATCTCAGCACTATGCAACTTCACATAGCTACCCAAGAGTAAAGATTAACTGAAAACCCTGTGAACAAGACATTTGCTGAATGATCTGACAGACATGTTTAAATAAGACTAAAATTCTAGACTTCCAAGGCTGATAGCACCTCAAAGAAAACAGATGAGGTCCCATTTACACCATTGTCTGACACAGTGTTACAATTAGAGTTGCCTTTGGGCCTAACTGTCAGCTTAGGAGCAGTGCTATCAGAGCTTTTATTAGAATGCTACTGCATACATGTTTAAGGTAAGAGAAGAAACTGTCTTTAATGTATGGAATTTTGATTTAACATGAAGTCCCAGTTTTGGCTGGGATAGGGTTAATTTTTCTCCTAGTAGCTGGCAGAGTGCTATGGTTTGGATTCAGAATGAGAATAATGTTGATAACTCATTGATGTTTTAGTTGTTGCTGAGCAGTGCTTATACTAAGACAAGGACTTGTCAGCTTCCCATGCTTTGCCAGCAAGGAGGAGCACAAGAAGCTGGGAAGGAGCAGAGCCAAGACAACTGACCCAAACTGGCCAAAGGGACATTCAATATCAATATGATGTCATGCTCAGTATATAAAGCGGGGGGAGTTGGCCGGGGAGCAGTGATTGCTGCTTGGGAACTGTCTGGGCACTGGTTGGTGGGTGGTGAGTGGTTGCATCACTTGTTTTTCCTGGGTTTTGTTTCTCCATCTCTTTTTGTTGTTTTTCTTTTCATTACACATTATTATTGTTGTTGTTGTTATTATTATTATTATTATTAATTATTTTTATTTTATTTCAATCATTAAACTGTTCTTATCTCCACCCACAAATTTTCTTACTTTTGCCCTTCCGATTCTCTCCCTCTTCCCACTGGGGAAGAGTGGCTGGGTGATGCTTGGTTGCCAACTGGGGTGAAACCACAACACACAATTAGATTAGCAGCAGGTTTGATAGATAGGTTTTATAATGGACATGACGCCACAGTAGAGGAAATCCTCCCAAAATCTCAGCACTAAAAAAATTCCCAAACTATATCAGAGAAGGGCAAGATCCTCAGGACAGCTACCTTACTGCTTTGTAACTGTGAATGTAAACTAGCATGTCATGCTGTATGTGACAACAATCAACTTCCAGGAACATGAGCAGAAAGTGCATCTGAGGTACACAAAGCTTTTCTAACTCAGTGAAATATAGTTTAAAAAAAAAAAAGAAAAAGTAGAACATTTTCTGAACACATGCTGTAATAGTAACGCTAAGACTAAGTTAATCTGTAATGGAAGCATCACTTGGTAGTTCTGAATATAATCCCCAAATACCACACTAGTTTATACACTACTTTCTTATTCAAGCTAATATATCAGCCTTTAAACAAATCAAAACCTGCCTAAGTGGCATGGTGTTTGGGTCAGTAGCACAATCTTTTAAATAGTTCACCATTTAACTCAGAGCGGCACAGGGGGACAGGTACACCACCAGGACACAAAAGCTCAAACCTCACAACCCAAGACAAAATCAAAAAGCTTGAAATGCCAGCAAAGTTAAATATCTTGAAGACAAATCAATCCACAAAACTAGCTTTTTTTTAAAAGAAAGATTGTTAGTGTGCTAAGGAGGGATGAGGGAAGAGAGGTTACACAGGAGCATGTCTTCTCTGACCTGTGATGGGCATTTTATTCTTGCCAAGGCTACCTGTTTTATGAGGTCTGTCAAATGCAATATTGCTTTCCCCTACATCAACTCATGATTTTTAGGAAAACAGGCCTGAGTCTTCTACCACTGTTCCAAGGCAACAAGTGACTGATACTCTTCAGTCTACAGGGCTCCAGCCAACAGGACCGCCTGGCTAGCCCAGAGAGATTCATGATCCTGATTGATAATTTGATCTCTTAAAGCACAAGGGACACTAGCTGCGTAATGGAGAGAATGTTAGTCTAGCTTTTAAGAACAGCTTAAGCATTTTGCCAGACATAAACCAACGTTGTATGATTGTCAATCCTGGATATGAGGCAGCAGCACCAGTAACCCAACTGCTTGCATCGTGACACATTTACCAATATCAATCAATCTTTTCTATTAAGGGAGTTTTTAGACAGAACACAGAAACTGTAAGAGAAAGAAAGGATGACAGTTGAGTGAAATTGATCTTATAGTACAGAAAAACAAAGGACAGATTTTTTTCCTTTTTTTAACCAGTGTTTTAAGTTTAGCTTTTTAGTCTGTGTTTAGAAATCTGAGGTCTGACTTCTGGAAAACACCGAGACAAGAAATACTGCTACATTCAGTATAAAACTTTGAAAACAAGCCTCTCATTTAAGTATGTTCTTTGACAAAGTTAGGTACCAATGAAAAAAAAAAAAAACAGCTAAAGGGATCTTTACTTCTTTTTTTTTACCTCCAAAAGAACATATTAAGCTAAGGCTAGTAGGGTAACTAAGTTGTCCACAAGTTCCCCAGTTCTCACTCTTTTAGTTATTAGTCATTTACTTTAGCAGAAAGAGTCCCGC
Organism: Egretta garzetta; assembly: GCF_000687185.1. NCBI lineage: Eukaryota > Metazoa > Chordata > Aves > Pelecaniformes > Ardeidae > Egretta > Egretta garzetta. The sequence continues at coordinate 193,990 of NW_009258296.1, read as the reverse complement.
AGTTTTTGAAAATGCAGACAAAAAGTTGCAAGGCCAAAGGTAAGAAGGATAGAAACCCTTAACTTTCATGTTCTGCTTAGTACTCTGGTGTAAAACACTTTTTCTGACCTATTTTTTCCCTAAGAGCACCAAAGTTTCAAGCATTCACCCAAAGTAACCATTTTGCTTTGAGGGTGGTGGTGGAGCAGCTCCAGGGAGATGCGGTAGCAAGCAAAAAGTTCCTGTTTGGATCTCCTGGCAGTTCTGCGTGCTGCTGAAGTTTTGTTTGGCTGAAAGATGGAAGTTCTCATTTGATGAAAACATTGCACCTTTTAAGCGGAAGAGAGGCACAGCCATCACTGCAGCCACTCTGACAAAAGTGGAGTGGAGAAAGAGTGAAAACTGTAGTCAAGGAACTAACGTGTTTTTAATGCTCTACTCAGCTCCTGAATCCAAGTAACAGAAAGAAGGGATTTAACTAGTCTCCTAAAGCTCTATAAAAAAATAATTGAGGACAAAAGAAGATGAAACCAGATTGGCTGGGTAAAAAAGTGAGCTTTGACCTAATACTGCAACCTGCCTCATCTTCTGTTATGTTAAAAAGGAAAAAAGAAGTCCCATTTTACTACCTCTTACGGCATATAATACTATAATTTCTTAGTAAAAACAAAGACCTACTTACAAATTTCTAACAAATTCTAATTCCTGGCATTTCACAGGAATAAAACCATCCTTTGGGAAACTAAGCTCCTTTGCAAGTTCATGAATTTCAAAGTAAAACTGGGGCTAACATCTTCATTTGCAATACGCAAAGGACAGGATCATACTTTAAAGCAGTACTTTTTCCTTTTTACAAATATAATTTTGATTATGTAGTTTTGCTTATTTGCAGGAGCATGCAGAGAAGAAAGGCTTCAAAATTATAAGTTATTCTAACTATAAAAGCTCTGCACCTTTTGTATTGCAAACCAGCCATAAAAATCACTGTTATTCCAAATAATATATACAAAACCACAACAAAGCCAGAGCAGTGAAATTTACTCTTGCAACAAAACCAGTAAGAAACATGATATGAAAACATGCATTTATGAGACATACTAGACAGCAAGCGTGAGCTATTGTAGAGAAATGGAATGGGACACTTACACAGTGGCTCTCTCTCAAGGGGTCCTGATGGTTACTATGTTCTTAAACCATCTAGACAGAATAGCAGGCTGGGCAGAAGGGAGCCACATACAATCCACCAGATGACAATGCTACACAGTGTAGACACCAGCATAGCTAGGAGCCATCTAAAAAAGGGGTTGGAGGGGAGGAAAAGATGAACAAAAATTCAAAAGAAAAAGCTATTGGTGCATTTCAGCTTGTTTCAAGTTCTTCAACAGCATTTTGCTCTACAACCTTTGCCAAGCATTTTCTTACTTTTTATGAATCCATGCAACCATAAATTGCCAAATATAGTATCCATGTGTTGGATTTTCTGAAATCCTCGCTAAAGTTGTCTATTCCAAAGAAAGTGTGTAGCACTCTTCTGAAAATAAGTGCATGCTGGAGCAGTACATCTCTGACCACTTTATGCCATCTCTTATGCAGTTTGATCTGCCTGTATTCATTCATCCTACTTCATGATCCCAAGTTTGAATACTAAAACATTAGATCAGAGCCAGATGAGTTTGTAGGAACAATTTACGTAAATACCCATATGATGGGGTATATTACCTTTTTGTGTTCCAAGTAGCAAAAGGTAATTCATAATCCTTTGGCCAAAGATGCCGAATATCACTAATTAGAACATATTCAAAATATCCATTCATCAAAGCATATAGAGCTTATACAACCAACTTCAATAAACGTTAAAAAACATTATACACAAACCCCTTGAGACTTAAACATAAGTAATGCCTCTAGCTCTCAAAGACTGTAATTGTCCCAGCTTCTGGTGCTCTTATTTTGCCTTCTTTTTTTTTTCCTTTTCTGTGAAATAAAACTACACAGAGGATTTAGAAGCTTCTTTTTGTTTGCTTAGATAAAATTAATCAGTTTCACTGCAAGATTAATTATTTTTAACAGTCTGAACTCAAAGGGAAAAAGACTGATACCTCTTCTAGCAGGGAAGACTTCAGACTCACATAGGGCAGCTAAATATTCCTAGTGGTATTTTGGTTTGATAGTAGTAACACAAAGAATGTAAGAAGTTATACAATTATTTTTCACCAAATTATTTCAGTACAAGCTGCAAACCATACAAATAACTCAGGGGAACAGAAGGAGGAAAATTCCAACTCCCTGTGCCACAATGCATGCTATAAAAACCAACTATATCAATTATTTTAATTCTACAGAAGTATAAGCTAACTACTTTTAATTAGAGCAGTCAGAATGCTTCATGAATGGAATAATATTTTAATAGTTGATAGGCTTTCTGCATGTTAAGACAATGGTTCTGAACAGATTATCACATGGTCTACATTCATCCTACAGAACACACAATAAGTGAGATCTTTCACAACCTTTATTACATGACTTAAAGTACCTTTTATGAAAAAATATTAGGACATGGAAATTAAGGCACTATGTGGCTTAGAAACTAATGTGCAAGGTAGCTGGTTTTTACTGTGCTATTTGAGGTAACTGAGGTGATGTGTTTAGGGTTTTTTAATGCCAGTTAGATACAGGCTTTGTTTTGAATCGGTTGTTTCTTATATGATTGCCTGTGTCAATGATGAGCATGAACAGAAGAGAATCTTAAAACAGAAACAGAAATCATACATAACAATGTGTGAGGGTTTCCAAAGACATACTCAGCACCTTCAGCATGTTCTTACTATATACCTCTCACTTTTTTCTAAAAGTCTGATGACACTGGTCTTAAAAAAAAAAAAAAAAAAGGCAAAAGAAAAAAAGGCAAAAAAAAAAAGGCAAAGGAAAAAAAGGCAAAGGAAGAAAAGGCAAAGGAAGAAAAGGCAAAGGAAAAAAAGGCAAAGGAAAAAAAGGCAAAGGAAAAAAAGGCAAAGGAAAAAAAGGCAAAGAAAAAAAAGGCAAAGAAAAAAAAGGCAAAGAAAAAAAAGGCCAACAGCTAGCAGCAGCATCCCATACAGAAAGACAGCACAACAAAAGCCAAGTTGCCTTTGGTCTGTGACTCTGGTGCTGTGTTATTTGCAAAAATCTGACAGCCAGGGGCCACCATTCCTTTCCTAGCAATCAAATGAGATCCAGATATGTCCTGCAAGTCTTCCATTCTCTTGCAATTTATTTAAGGGCAGACAAAGTTTCTTCTACCTGCAGCTGCTACAAGCCACAACAGATGCGAAGGTGACTACGAACTTTCTTTTACAGGTGGTGTTTCAGTACTTGTCTAAAACAAAGAGACTAGCATACCAGGCTCCTTGACAGAAATGCACTCCTTTTGAATTTATTTACAGAAATAGTGCTACTCCCTGCCTTCCAGATCTACCAGACATTATACCAAAGCTCACAGGATTTAGGGAAAGTTTCTTTCCAAGGAAGAGGAAGCTAAAGATTCTTCTTTCAACTCTTCTTCTTAGGTAGCTGACTTTACTTCAAAAAACAGCGCATACCTTATCTCAGCCAGTCAAATACCACCACGTAAAGTCATATTCTTCCATTTTTATACTACCACAGGAAAGAGAAGGGAATGACTGTGATTAAATTACAAGTAAAGCATTCAGAAATACTGTGGGAGCTTGTGAAACGCAGACTACTGGAATCAAAAACAATGCAGAAAACCAAAAATTGAGAAATGAAGTTCTTTAACCAAGTTCTCCTGCCTTCCGAGCGCTCAACCAAGCCTTCGGAGAAACGGTGAATCTCCCGCTTGTTTTAAATGATTAAAAGCAGCCTTGGCAACAAACTTTTGGGGACAAATGGAAGTGTGCATAAAGAGGAGGATAAAAGTCTTTCTGGCATTTATACATTCAGAAACTGACTTACGTTAGCGGAGATGCAGTTGGACCTTTTGCCTGCCTTCTACTTTTCAGAGCACGAAGCTTATCACCTTGTGTTACACGGTTTGTTTCATCTTCATCGCTGTACTGGATAAGTGGAGGCAGGGAAGGGATAAACAAAGATTAAAACACAGACACTTAGACATTGAAGAATTAACCTTATCTTGAATCTTAAAGTTAGAATCATCTCAACAGGAAAGTTTTTTCCCCCATATCCCTTGATACAGCAAGTGCAAGCAGAAAAACAATCAGATTAACACAGTTTTACCATACCCACAGGTTTATTCAGACCCTGAGAGATTCTCAACAGCAGTTACAACTTTTACAAGAGCACAATATTCTGATGGTTACCAGTTCAATGTCCTTTCGGATGGTTCTCCTGTTTCTCGTGTCATTAATTGAAATATCATCTACTCCTGACAGAATTCTTGTTACAGCAATTTTACGGTTTCCTTTCAGCTTTGCATGGAAAATATCTCCTTCTGTCCAAAGTTCTGCCTGTTTCCTATTATAATATGGCAAAAAACCCCAAACACAACAAATTAACACCAAAATATTACTAAGTGATCAATAAAAGAAGAAGAAAAAGACATCTAGATCTATTTTTGAAACAATTTACAGTCAATCTACTTACTCCATCAGGAAGTGTTGCTGTGGCCCAATCACTGAACCAGGTCTATTTATTCTAATCCAGGCGATAGTTTCAGCAGCTGTCATCCGATAATGCTTCATAATGTAACAGGCAATAAGTGTGCCAGTTCGTCCAAGACCAGCTGTGTAAGATAAAAGAATGGCTTCTTTCATATACCTATCTTCATCTGGAATCTGCTGTAGCTATAGACATTGTTACTTGGACAAATAGTTACTTGCCTAATTTAATAAACAAACCTGTTACTGATCAAACTTGGTTAGTGCAATTCACCTTCTGAATTCTTTTTTTCTATATACAAGTCTACTAACACATTGTTCACATGTTTTTTGAGGGAGGTAACCTTCCAAAGCCAGCAACTTTACAAATACCTGTAAATCTATCTTTATTTACCTATCTACCTATGAATATGTATATAGATATGAGAATGTTTTTACGCATGGGATGAACAGCTGGCTTTTTCTCAAAATTCTCAAAGCACCTTCTTGCAAATTGATCACACATTGCACTGAAACCTGTTGCTTTTCCAATCCCTCCTCTAATTAATTTCTTACTTTAGTTCCCGAAGAAAAGACGAATTTTGCAACAAGCAAGTCTGGGTACTAGCCAACACAGGTAAAAAGTACTCCAGCATGAGGAACCTTCTTTGCCACAGCCCTCAAAACAGTTCTATTTACCGTGAAAAACATGAGAAGGAAAGGAGGACAGCTCCAGCTAAGTGGCTCCTCTCCTTGATCACTTACTGTAAATGTCAAACCACACATCATCTTCTCTCATTTAACAAGCAACCAATCAACACCAGCGTAAAATCTTCAGTACAGCCCAATAGCCAAGAGAACCACGCAGCGCTTTCCATGCCTTGTCCAGCTTTAAGAACAGGCTACAGCGTTCTGTTCTTTCTCAGCAGTAAGAGCAGGTTGAGGAACATAACGTAGCCTAGACACGTTTAGTATGATAAATATCAGAGACCATCTTAATTTGAATGAAAACAAAGCACTTGTACCACTGATACTCAATATTCAGGCGTAATCAATTAAGCCATATGCCCAAATTTATCACCTCAGTTGAGAATAAGAATATGCACTTGCTTCCCAACAGTCAAGATGAAGTTTTTACCAATTCTTCCATTTCACAGTGTAATCCTGTTAAGCATGCAGAAAATGGATAGCAGATCCAGGCACAAAAATGCAGTCTTTGCAGGCCCCAAATGGGCAAATGGGTTAAGAAAAAGGCCTTTCTCCTTCAATCACAGCATTACCAGGTATGCTAGTGAGGCAGAGTTTGGGGAGAACAAATGTCTGATAGACTACTAAAAGAATGTGTGAGAAGGGAAACATAGTTCCTCTAGGACCACAGAAAACTGTATCATTATACTAGCTGCCTTGGGCATGCTCTGAATATCTTCTCCTTGGCAGTCTAACTCTGAAGGAACTGTTACTCAGAGTGTAGCTAGTATAAAGGGCTTTTGAGGGATAAAGATTTTTGTGGTTCTGAAAGAACACTCATGAGCAGTCTCCTCAAAAAGCTGCATTTATATTTTCAAAAGTTTACTACTTGGTATACTTAACTGTGTGTTTTCAGAAAGACCTATAAACCTTGCCAGGACTTCAAATTCCTGCCCAAAAGCACCCTTTGAAAGTGGTAGCACTTTCTAGCAGAAAGAGCGGCTAATACTGGCAAGATCACTTTCCCCAACCTCATTCTTGGAAACAGCTGGGAAATTTTTTCTGGAACTTAAAAAATTAGAAGATGAAATAGAAAACAGAAGCATAGAAAGAATTTGTAAGGAAAAGCTGCAGTTTGGCAAAGATGTTAATAACCAGAAATAACAGAATTATAGTGAAAAATACCTCAGGAACTGTAACTATAAGCATCACTTGTAATATAAATCGGTTTTACACTATACCTTTGCAATGAACGGCTATAACACCTTCAGCATTTTCACAAATATTTAGAAATGTTTTAACTATAGTATCACTAGGTGTACTTCCATCAGCAAAGAAGAGGTCAAAATGCTCAAACCCAGCATCTGTAAATCGTTTGGCATCATACAGTTTTTTGTTGAGGCGTATTATAGTGGTGACCTTATGTTTCCTGAAGTACGGGAAATAAGCCTCTGGAGCATGGTGGGGATAGCCTATTTGAGAAAAGAGGGGGGGGGGAAGAGTAAGGCTTAAACTGCAGAGATAAACAAAGACTCAAAAACAAGAGACGAAAACACTTTCAAAACAGAACTCATGCTCAACATAAAGAAATAGACTAACCAAAAATGGAATTTTAACATAATCACCTAGGTCAGATACAATTAAACCAAGCATTAAAATTTTACGGCCAGAGTTCTTATAAAAGAAAAAGAGCCAAAGAAAAAACACACTGTTTGAGGAACAATTTTTAAAACTTGTTCTTACTGATAACAATCAACTAAGAAAGCAGTGGGCTTGTGTCCCCCACCTCCTTTTTTAAGCATACCATTTTCAATTTTACTTCTTGAATGAGGTCCACTGAAGGCAATGAATTTGTTTGGTATTATCCAGTTAAAATCTCCATTTTCTGCTCTCTGTCAAGAGAAAATGCTTTGTTTGTCATTATCCCTGTATTTTCAGGCTTTTCCTTATGTTTCAAAATACATGCTAGATAGAATTGATGTACAATTTCTGCCAAAGGAATTATGTTTAGTCACCTGCTTTCTGTTCCACCAGGAAGATGCCAGATGCTCTCAACCTCACTTTTCTTGCCTGTGTTCTCCTCTTTCTAACTTAAGAGTTTTAGAACAAAACACCTGATGCCCTTCAGATAAGAGGCAACTTCCAATTTTTAATTTTTATAGGTTTTTAAATTATGAACTTGGCCATATCTCTGTTCACAACTTAAATCATGATTTTTTAGATTCTAAGAACACTTAATTTTCTCTTTACAGATAACTGGCAGCTTTGCATTTCTGAGACTGCATATAGTCAAGAGTTGCAGTCCTTCATTGACACATTTGATTCCCACGCCCCAAAGTGAATTTTATAGGCTTGGAGTTTCCTAGCCCTGTTCCCTTCTTTACCTCAAAGAGTGTTATTATACCTTTGCCATGTGTTCACAGATACATACTTTGATTGCTCTCCAAAATTCAGTTAGGCTTGGACTCGAATGGCCTCAAACCATCAAGCCATCAAGACTGCTCAAGAATATGCATGACCTCTAAAAGATGGCCAAATAATCTTCCAGAGCTTTAATAACAATGGAAATGTGGTTTCTGCTTTCCCCCTCAGGTTTGAGGCTCACTATGCTTAAATCTGAATTTTAATATTCTCTCTCTGACCACACACCTTTATTTAACAATCAAACTTTTTAAAGACACAAAACAGAAATGGAACCTAGTACTACAAAAAAAAAATCACATACTGTAAACAATCATCTTAGCATTAGCAACAGCAAACAAATAAGAAGACTGATACTGAACACTTACTTCGTAATGCTCATATTCATTTAGGTCAAACGTATTGAAATCCAGGAAACCATATTGTAAAGCCTAAAATTCAGAACACGGCTTTTAACAAAGACATCATCTTTTGAATGAGGACAGTTTATCACTCTTTTAGGTTACAGAAAGCCCTTTAATTCCTGTTCCACTCTTTCACAGAGATTTCTTCACATATTTGAAAAAATACATGTCAATTCAGTCTTGGTTCAAAAGAGATTTGTCAATTTTAATATGAGTGAAGTTAGACAAGCAAATCTACTCCCTTCTGTTTTCATCGAATCACTACAAAATTCCAGACTACTGAAGCATTCAGTCCTTTTATTACTGCTAGGAGTACAAAATAAAAAAAAAGAGGAAAACTGGCAAAAATTGTCTATTAAAAATATTGAGTACATTCTAAAGTCTGCATTCAAGGATTGCAAATATTTTTGTGGATGAAAGCTATTTGCTCTCATTAGGATGCTAATATCTTAATTGAATTTAAATTGTTCACAGACACACAGTCCTAAGCAGACACTACTGTGGTCCCTGATGTGCCATAATTATCCACAACCATTATATTTAATAATGTATAAAAAAATGTAAACATTTGAGTAACTGGCAGTTTACCCACTTGTTAATTCAGGAAGCACAAATACAGATAATCCTGTTATCTCCAGATATTTAAAATACTACATTCTAATTCCCTCTTTCACTGTATAATCTTTTGAATTTTTCCTTGCTGTTCACCAGTACTAAGAAGAATAGCAATTCACCACTCCTGGCATACAGGCAGCCAATGTCAAAACATTCAAGAAAGCTGAAAATCACAAACCTTCGAGAAGCTAGCTTATTCAGTAAAAATACCGGTATTTGGCAGAGATACCCATAATACAGAAGACAGTGGTAGGGTGGAAAGCTGCAGAATTCCCTGTTTCACTACTCATACAGACTAAAAAGAATGCATATAAATTCCCCTGTCCTTCAATCCCACATTATTTCCCCACTGTATTGCTAGAAAACACTGGATTATGATAATTTATAGTTAAAAAGCACCTGCCTCTGAACATTTGTTCTATTTGTATTCTGTCACGCAAAACCTGAAGTCATTAGCACATGCTGCAAATACCTGAAAAGTATCACTACCCAATTCAAAACCTCTTTCAAGGGCTCTATTCAGTCTAAAATGTTAACACTGGGGGACATATAATAAGTGTATCATACAACCCTTCGGGATTAGGGGTGTGAATGACTGTCTTGAAAGACTAGAACTCAAAACTTCCTCTTTCAAATCTTCACTAGTTGATTATATAAAGTGTCAGCTGACTTCTATGGATGCTGTATCTACAAGTTTTGTTACAATGCATAATACATAATAAGCTAGGCAACAATCAGAAGATCTGCTACTGCACAGCTCTAATTGGATCCGAGCTTCCTAAGCTGCCTTTATCTGCTGAGCAATACTTAGCTGACCTTTTGCAATATGAAAAATGTTGGTTTACTGACCTTGTTTATTGCATGAAAACAGTCCAGCAATGTTAGATGAAAACTGCAAGTACCAAAGGAAGCATCCCTAGAAGATATGATGACCAGAATGGTAAAAGCAATTGAAGATACATCTCTAAAACACCTTCAAAACATGGCTTCAAGTTAATTACTATTATAGTGAAATAATTATGTCAAAGGATTACTTCATTTCTCCCACCTTGCATCTCACAATAATAACAAAACAGAAAATAAGTTAAGAGGTGATCCAAGGGTAAGATTACTCCAGTTATAGTTTTGGTAAAGCTGACATTCACTTTCTGACATGACCATTGAAACTAGCATGCTCCAGCGTTCATGTCAACAAAGAACAGACAACACAAACTTTTGGTGGCGAAAGCTAATGCCTGAATTAGTATCATATTCTAATACACTCTTAGAACATTTTCTTCTGAAGTACACTTCCAAAAAAGTCAAATTTTCATACATTGCAGATTTTTTCTTCAAACTCAATTTAAAAGAAAAAAGATGCTGCACAGATGTTTCTGTGTATATGTGAACAGCATCTTCTTACTAAAACTGTCAAGGTGCACATTTGTGTAGATTTATACTAAGAGACTTTCCTTAAGATGCATAAAATAGTTTATGCTTAAATGTGAGGAGAAACTGGTTTTCATGAAAACCCCTTCTTTCAACTACAATTTTTTAAATTCTGCTGATCAAAGAATGGCATGTTCTTAGTATGTGACCATTATTAGATTCCATAAGCACTGTAAAGTAAGCATTCTACAGGAATACTATAGTCAAGTCAAAAAATAAATTTAAACTGAATCTACCTCAAAAAATACTATGCCCTGGCAGAATACCTTCTTTTGAGACCATGCAGCCCTCATCAGCAGAGAATTTCTAATGTTTCAAAAAAGTAAAAAATACATCACATTCAAATTTCAACTGAGAGGAGGAAGAACTTCTGAAGAACTTGGATGGCTGCCTCTACAATCTGTTTGTATCCTTTTCCTCCCTAATGAATCAGTGTGAAAGGTGGGAAAAAAAATCATCAGGAGAAAGAAATTACAGAACCCCATTCAGGTAAAAGAGAGGACAGGTAAAGGTGACATTGTAGTGGGTGTCTGTTGGGCCACCTGATGAGGAAGAACAAGTGGATCGGATCCTCTACAGACAGAGTGGAGCAGCCTCACATTTGCAGGCCCTGGGCCTCATGGGGAACTTCAACCACTCTGATATCTTTTGGAGGGGTATAAGCAATCCAGGAGGTTCCTGCAATGAACCGATGACAACTTCCTCTTCCAAGTGATATGGAAGCTAATGAGGAACAGCGCTGTACTGGGCCTCATACTCGCCAACAAAGAGGCGCTCATTGGGGATGTGAATGTCAAAGGCAGCCTTGGATGCAGTGACTATGAGATAGTGTGTGGGAGAAGGAACAGAAGTCACATAGGTCATGAGCCGAACCACAGGAATGCAGAAGTGAAGCTAGAAGAAGCTATGACTGGAGGATAGTTGCATGGGCGGTGCCTGCAGGACCACTGTGAGCACGGGCTGATTGAAAAGTTTTTGCGGAAGTTTTCTCTGTGCACTGAGTACAAAAGCATGCTCTCCCTGAATAAAGTTGATTCTGGTTGCACCTCCAACCTAGTTCTGTGCCTCTGTTCAGGAGGGTGGAGGGTTTAGCAGGGAGGAGGGTGAAAAGCAAGCTGTCAACCCTGGACTTCAGGAGAGAAGACTTGGGCCTCTTCAAAGATCTGCTTGGAAGAGTATCATGGGATACTCTTCCCTGGAGGGAAGAGGGGCCCAAGAAAGCTGGTTAATATTCAAGGATCTGCCCCTTCAAGCTTAAGAGCTGTTCATCCCAATGAATATGAAGCAGGCAAAAATTCCAGGAGGCCTACACGGATGAACAAGGAACTCCTGGCCAAACTCAAACACAGAAAGGAAGCATATGGAGGGTGGAAGCAAGGACAGGTAACCTAGGAGGAATATAGTGACATTGTTCGAGCATCCAGAGATGAAGTTAGGGAAGTTAAAGCCAAAGTGGAATTGAATCTGGCCAGGGATGTCAAAGAAAACATGAAGGGCTTCTATAAGTACATAGGCAACAAAAGGAAGGCTAGGGAGGATGTCAGCCCATTGCTCAATTAGACAGGGGAACTGGTTACACAGGACATGGAAAAGGTTCAGATACTGAATGCCTTCTTTGCCTCAGTCTTTACTAGTAAGACCAGCCTTCAGGAACCCCAGTTCCCAGAAACCAGGAAGAAAGGCTGGAGTAAGGAAGATGTACTCTTGGTGGAAGAGGATCAGGTCAGGGAATACTTCTGCAAACAGGACATGACTAGGTACATGGGCCCTGATGTGATGCACCCATGAGTGTTGAGAGACCTGGCTGATGTCACTGCAAGGCCAATAATCTCTGATCAATCATGGCAACTGTGAGAAATCCCTGAAGACTGGAGGAAAGCAAATGTCACCCTCAAGTTCAAGAAGAGCAAGAGGGAATCCCCAGGGAACTACAGGTTAGTCAGTGTCATCTCAATCCCCAGAGAGGTAATGGAGCAGCTAATCCTGGAAATCATTTCCAGGCATATTAAGGACAAGAAAATCATAAGTAGTAGTCAGCATGGATTCACCAAAGCAATGTCATGCTTGACCAATCTGATAAACTTCTACAATGAAATGACTGGTCTGGTTATGAGGGGAGAGCAGTGGATATTGTCTACCTGAATTTCAGTAAGGCCTTTGACATTGTCTCTACAAGATCCTCATAGACAAGCTAGTGATGTGTGGGCTAGTTGAGCAGACAGGTGGATTGAAAACTGGCTGAATGGCCGGACCTAAAGGGTGGTGGTCAGTGGCACGGTCTAGTTGGACGTCAGGAACTAGCAGTGTACTCCAGGGGTCACTGCTGCATGCGTTTGATCCTATTCAACATCTTCATTAATGATCTGGATGAAGGGGCAGAGAGTTCCCTCAGCAAGTTTGCTGATGACACAAAACTGGGAGGAGTGGCTGATATGCCAGAGGGTCATGCTGCCATCCAGAGGAACCCTGACAGGCTGGTGAAATGGGTGACAGAAGCCTCATGAAGTTCAATAAGAAGTGTAAAGTCCTGCACATGGGGAGGAAAAACCCCAGGCACCAGTGTGGGCTAGAGGCTGCCCAGTTGGAAAATAGCTTCGCAGAAAAGGACCTGGGGGTCCTGGTGGACTCTAAGTTGAATATGAGTCAGCAATGTGCCCTGTGACAAAGAAGGCTAATGGTACTCTGGACCACATTAGACAAACTATTGCCAGCAAGTCAAGGGAGGTGATCCTTCCCCTCTCCTCAGCACTAGAGAGGCCACACCTGGAGTACTGTGCCCAGTTTTGGGCTCCTCAGTGCAAGGGAGGTATGGTGGTGGTGCTCAGTGGTGCTCAGTGACATGACCAGAGACAATGGGCACAAACTAAAACACAGGAGGTTCTCTCTGAACATCAGGAACCATTTTTTCACTCTGAGTGTGACTGAGCACTGGAGAACAGGTTGCCCTAAGATGCTGAGGAGTCTCCATCCCTGGAGTCATTCAAAAACCACCTGGATATGGTCCTGGGCAACCAGCTCTAGGTGGCCCTGCTTGATGTTGGACCAGATGACCTCCAGAGGCCCCTTCCAACCTCACTGTGATTCTGTGATTCTATAAGTGAAAAAAAAAATTCTTTTCATCCTGCTAACAAAAGCTTTTGTGTTGGTAATGACCCTAAGTAGCAACTACCTGACTGACTTTTATTATTCTATGGGAAGGTACTGTTTCTTGCTGAGATCTTTTCAAAGAAGTTCTTAAAGGAACAGAGCCCAGACCAACATCTCAGTTGATCATTAACATAATCTGGATTTCTCTGTTTGCACCGTGTTTAGTTGCACTAGTAAACTCAAGAAAATGGTAAAGTTTGCAGGCACTTCAACAGACTGTATTCTTTATCCCAGAGGCTGGATATGTCTTCAGAAGTCAGCTCTTAGTTAGTCTTATCATATAACACATCTTTGCATTTCTTTCAGTAGGGCTGCTGAAGTGATGGTCTGGGACTCTGGGCAGAGTATATGGCCTGAGTGAAAAGCTTCTATCTCCATCACCCACATAGACCTCTACGATATTCAGAAACAAACCTTACAGTCTTCCTAAGGATGACTTTTTGTTCTTCTGGGAATATAAAAATGGAATTTAAAAGTGAGAAATGGGATGATGGAAGTATAGAAATAAAGAGAGGTGCTACTACACCATTATGTGCTGGTGGTGGAGGGGGGAAGTAATAGAAATTCAAATCATCAAAAGCCGCTCTGGCAAGAGAACTAGAAAACACAAACAAGCAAGGACTAAATTTATCACCCCGTAACCATATATTTGGACAGTAAACTTGCCTCCTAAAAAGTTTTTTGGCCATTCTTTTCTGCATATTGTGGCAGCCAATGTAACATTAGTTTAGTCCAACTTTTAGAAACTTTTGGAAGAAATTAAGAAGTTGTTCCTCTGCACAACGGATCGACTTTATTTGCTACACTAAGCAGCACAGCATATACCACAAAGAGAAGTCTGTGGTCTGAAACAGCTAGGATTACATTCCCTCAGGGTCAGGCAACCATGAACCAGTGGTTTTACACATTTCCTCATTGGTAAAAAGAAACACTTCAAAGTTACACTAGGTCATATGAGGTTAGCTAGCCTTCTTTATGTATAGAACAGTACTTGTGGGTTGCTGCATAGATTCGACAAGTAGGAAAAATGGAGTGCTCTAAGTATTACAAGCCATTTGAGATGAATGACAGATATTTTGATACGTTTAACTATCAACTACTGGCACAAAACCAGACTGCCATGTGAAAAGCAATGTAGATCAAAAAGCTCAACGAGAGTGCATACAAAGCAGCGTGGCTCGTTCGCCTTCTGTCAGTACACTTCAGTTCCAGCTGCTAACACCCCTGTTCAGCAGTCTGCACTTAAAGCTCAGGCAGTGAATGTGTCACATCTTAAAAATTAGGCACACCCCCCACCCCCACCGCCCAAATCAGTACTGCTAAATGCTACATTCTTCTTCAAAATATCACGGTACAGAATGTTCTAACAACTTGTTATTTACCTGAAAGGAAGATATGAAATGCTTCCAGCTAATATAAGCCTGTACACATCTTCTGGGGATTCTCTCAGGTATATTATCTATTTTTGCAGAAAAAGTCAGAAAAGAAAATAAAAATATTATTTTAAGATAGATATTAATAACCTCAAGTCACTTGTTTACTACAGAAGGCATGACTAATTACCAAAAGTGCT
>NW_009258296.1:170364-179092 GCF_000687185.1 Egretta garzetta | reverse complement strand
TGGTAATGTGTGGCATCGAGAACAAATGTACACAAGTGTGCAAGAATAAAACTAACATAAACGGTATAAAATCTGGTCAACCTAGAGGAATATATATTTTTAAACAAAATTTATAGATTTGTGAGGAGTTGTTCAACTATAGGCTACAGTGAGAAAGCTTCTGTCTGGCTGGATTCTTCCATGTTTCTTCTGCAATTCTGCTTGACCAGTTTGTAGATTTTTTTTTTAATTAAGCTTTTTAGATGGAAATCAAAACAAAAAAACTCACAGAGGTATCAGCAAAGCTATGAATCACCTGGTCTACAAAACTGTGTGTACACTTAGCAGACAAGATTAAAACAATAATTCATGTATGTTTTGATTTTCCTACAGCAGTACATTTGCATTATTCCAAATCCTGTACTTCCTCTTTTTTATGGATGAGGCAGTATCCAGTAACTAAATCCGGATGCCATAAAGGGGGGCGGGGGGGAAAGAAATCTGTAGCTTCAAAAGCAAAATCCTAAGAACAGAATGAAGCAACATACTTGAAGCAATACGTATCAAACTTTCTACTGTTAAATACGCACAGAAAAGAATTCACAGAGGACTAACTCATGACAGATATCCATATGGTCTTCCATCATTACTTGCCTGATCCCTCTTAGGTAGCCTCTAACACTAAGGTCTCCTTAAAGAATACTATAAAATTCCTCTTCTATGCAAATCATCGAACACCATCAAATACCATCCCCAGCATGGACAGGAGATAACAACTGCTAGTAACAAGCTGTCATTAACAGGTCAATATTCAGTAATTTTAAGTTAATACTTTTTCTTTAAAATGGCATTAACTAAGCTTTAACACAATACTGAAAGTTATTTTTTTCATTAACATTCAGTAAAATTATTTACATCTCCTATATTAATGACCTTTTTCCTTAGAGGTTTTTGAAAGTAAGAACCCTAATGAGTATTAATTAAACATCCCCCAAAAATCTAAGTGTGGCATTTTTGCTTTCTGTTGCTTTTGACATTTTCTTCTTTTAAAAGTTGGCATTGCCTTTCAAATTTCAACACAGCTGCAAAGTCAGTTTGAACAAATGGCTTAACACACCTTCAACATCCTCTCTATACACACATACACACACACACACATGCATTCTTGTGAGGAGGGAATGGGAGCTGGAACAGATGTTGCTAAAAAAACCCCACAAACCCAGCTTGAAACATACCCTAAACAGACAGCTAAAACATACATGACAACAGGTGACCCCTTTCATTCTTCCTCTGACTAGATTACCATGTTAAGTATTTTCTGAGCATTCTTCCAGGGCAATTAGCAAAACCAAAGAAAAGAACCACCTGTCTTCAGTTTAAGTAACAAAAACTGCATGGTTTTTGTGTGTGCGTGCTTTCACTGGGGAGGGGTAAGTGACTTCTGCATTGGTATTTGCAAGCATACACCTGGATATAAAGGAGACTTAAAAAGCCCCCAAAATATTGTTGAATGGCTGCTCCTCAGATGCCAGATTTCACTTTCTATTCTGCAGGCATATTCATTGCCTGAATTGGATATAAAGGCTATGTTCCAAGATTTCAAGTTGTGTGCTTTGAGACAGGCATACTTTGTGTCTTGCAGCATAGTGAATACATATTGCTGGCAACCGTATAGACCTAGCACTGCTTCTTATCAGAAAAAGAGCCCTGCCCCAGAAAACCTTACAAACCAGAGACATGAAATGGCATTAGCAAACAGAAGGTAATTAATCAGCAGAAACAGAATTTGTAGCCAGAAATGAGTCACTTGGAAAAAACTTGGGATTCAGTGCTGTAAGGCTGGGTAATGTACAGAAAGTACTACTTGTCCAACAGGCAAATAGAAATGCAGCTAGTACTAGCCAATCCTGTAAGTGCATGTAGCTCAGAAAGACCAGGTATTTCTGCTGTATCACAGCTGAGCTTTTACCAGAAAACAAGCTTTAACACAGAAGCATTTGTTTGCATGTGTGACAGCCGTAAGAGGCAAGTTTTCCATAACATTAAGTGCTATACTAAAACAAGTCTAAATAATCTTACAGTCTACTGAAGCATGTTAGTTCTTTAAGCACAGATCCAACTTCCAAAATTACCTTACCAGTGAAGTTGCTAGAAACACCATTTTAACATACATGCACGTTTGTATGGACTTTCCTTAACATAGTTACATGAACATACACACAAGGACACTTAAAAAAGCCAACCCGATTTTGACACAAAAATCCAATGTCTACCGTTGTTTAGTACATACATAAAACACACTGCAAGAAGATGGCATTTTTCAATGTGGACAAGCTACTAAGCAAAAATACGCAGTAGTACTTCCTGTACAACTGAAGCAATATGCAGTATGTTCACTGAAGAAGGAAGCTCTTCCAGTTAGATTTCTCAGAATTTTCTGAAACAAAGAGAGATCCTGCTACACTTCAGCTGTGCTACTACTACACACACAAGATATGACGTGAACAGTTGCAGAGGCAGCAGTTGATGAAATGGTCAGATGGTGTTCTCAGTGAAAAGTGGCTTACAAAAAAATATTAGGTTAGAATGAGGATATCTGGACAGGTGCAACGGTGTGGAGTGCTTCAAAAGGGAAGAATGGCATTCAGTCTCTACACAGAACAGGAAAGACCATAAACAGATATACTTCACAAGGAAAGTATTCTGGCAGTAACACAACACAAGAAGCTGTGACAATCAAAGTGGAGACAGGATCAGTTTCTGTCGCACCCATCTGGAAATCTTGGGTACAAGCAAGGCTGAATAGAGGCTGAACATGGGTGAACCTGGGTTCAGGTTGTGGGTGAACTGAATTCCAGATAGGGAAACAGGTAAGACTGAAGGAGTGAGGGAAGGAGCAACAAAGCCAAGGAAGCATCAGATGTCAAGGCAGCAGAGGTCACATCTGCGTTAGGAAGCAGCGTGCACCAGCAGAAATGCTTCTGTAGACTGAGAGCCAGCACTGAAGATCTGACATCCTGGTCTGGTCCTGTGGATTAAACACCCACGACCTGTTGGGATTGTTCCTAGGCTGCTCCGTGAAGTGAACCAAAATGCAGTAACCAGGTTTTAAGGAAAGATTCACTTCAAAACCATACTCCTGACACAAACTGACACCTTAATATAGTTATTTATATATAGCTATATATATAAATATATGATACTGTTTCTGACCAGGAAGAGGCCACTAAGGCTTTAAATATGAACAATTTCATTGGAATGATGTGGATGAACAAAGGACAAATGAAAGCTGGTAAATGAGAGAAAGAAAGTAAAAACTATCATAGAGACCTGTAGTAGACAGAAGTATTGAAAGAGAGAAGGACTTTCTAAGGCAATAAGCGGAATCAAAGTTTCAGAAAAGAAGAGAATGGAAATGTTAATCTGATGAATAGTAAAACAAAGATATATCTGTAAATTCATGACACATACTGGGGAAGGAGGGGAAATGGAAAAAGACATTACCTCCAGATATGAAAATATACAACAGCTGAAACCAGTTTGTCCAGATGCTGATTATGTTATATTTCTGCTGTGCTTTCTAAGATGACAGAAACTTTCACAAATGAAGTTTTCTTAAATTAATGCCAATAAAGCAACCAACAAGAAGTACTATTAAAAATATGAAAAATATTAAAATAAATGTCAAGCAATGATATTAACTGTTATTTAGCAGAAGCAGGCATTTTCTGGGATAGTTTTTGTTCATCCTTGTATATACACATGGAGAAAATTCTATGAGAATTTTACATTGATTTCCCAAGGGGCTCCTTTCCTGAAGGCCAGGCAAATATTAAAAAAAAAACAAAACAGCTTTTTAAGAAAACTTAGAAAATTCAGCAGACCTGAAATAAATTATGCACAAGTACAGCTGCATTGGTTTTAGAATTTTTCTACAGATGCAGATGGGTGTACATACACATCTACACACACACACCCCCACAAATACACAGGGAAAAACTCTTAAAATAATTTACAAATCTTTCACTTAAGTAGCTTTGAGGGAAGTTGTTACTCTAAGGAACTGACATCTTTCAAGACAAAATAACATACCATTTTATCACACTGTATAATCACTTGTGTACCAACAATCTAGAAATTTGCCTTTCTTTATGCATACAAAAAATATTTGACCAAACTTCAAAATACAGCCAGAAATTTGTGATTAGCAGTTGAACCATTAACATTGTTCTAATCATCCTTTTCATTTAGGACATCTGTTTCTAAATAAGGGACTGCAGGCAGTTCTGTGAATGGTCAAGAACCATCCAAGCGCTGAGTAGTGGGAAAGGTGCACTCAAGCACTGCTCCTGCCAACATTGCTGTGTAGTCAAACAGCTACTATGATGTTCACTGAATGAAATAGAAGGGCTTGCAGGATGTGGCGATCCAGTCTTTATTTATGAGCATTTAAAACTGACCATAGAATGAGAATTCTTTTAGCAAGCCGTGTTACTGTCTGATTCATATTAGTGTTTTCAAACCAGCCCTGTTTTTTAAACAAAGGTTTCCTAGATTAGTGTTACAATCATGAAAACGGTATTCACAAAAGGATGAAAAGTATTACTGGTAGAAAAGGAAAGGAGGCTCATGTGGGAAAGGCATCTTAACCTTCAATACACGGGATTGCCAAGTGAAACAGTAATGCTGCATGCAATACAAAACATGTTTGATAATAATAATCCATGACATAACTTGTTGCTTTTTCAGGAAAATTAAATAGGGTATTTAAATATGTCATACTGTCAGAAGCTATATCAACTCAAGCCTGTAAATAGCCCTTTAAATTCACGTCTATGATGTGCTTAGTGTGATCAAGTTTATCCACCTGCTCACCCTTAACTGCAAAATCTAGTTAAGGTTGCTACCGAAATCACACACTTTACCAACCATACTGACTTAAAAACAAGAAAATAATGGGATGATTCATTTTAAACTGCTTACAAGCAAATGTCATGTGATACAACTACATTCCAAAAATGTCATTCACCCAAAATAGCCTGAACTGCTGTAAACCACAAATAATCACAACCCACCCATTCTGAACAAATACAAACAACTACTTTGTGTGACCAGACTCAAACACAAGCTCACACATATGCGTCACTTTACTGTAAGTTAAAAGTATTAAATATTTTATTTCATTAAAAACTCCACTAGATATAATAGTCAGCTAAGAGCTTAATTGTACTAGCAATATACCTTAGAAGAAAAGGTTAAATACAGCAAAATTAAAATAGAAATACATTAGAATAAAAAGCAAATCCTGTATGGATTTGTGGTGCACTCAAGAAATGCACATGTGGCCAACAGTCCCTTCATTAGCAGAAACAGTCATTAGAGTGGATAAAAGTGGCAGAGAGGGAATAACCGCCTGTCTCTGGCAACTCTCTTTGTTCGTCATGAACAAAAGCAAGAAACCTCCAATTACCTTTTAAATGGCGGAGGGGAGGTATAGAAAACCCTATTTGCTGGGAACTGGCAGGGCTGGGCACATCAGTACTTCTTGACAGCTAAGCAAGCTAGCTAGTACTACTGTAAAGGGCCCCCAGAGAGCAACCCTTCTCCTATGGAGACAAACAGTCTGGTAAGAATATGGTGAGGAAGAACCAAGTACAAATAGCAGGAAAAGCTGCCATCATGAAGACTAATCGTGATTTCCCAAATACAAGTCAGAGGAGGTAGCTTTTTGGAGGACACAAACACAGAGAAAGCCAAGAAGACTCGAGGCAACTTTTGCTTAAATAAAAGGCCAGTACTTTGTCCACCTCTGTCCAGCTCTGCCGCTCGCTCCTTAAGCACAAGCACCTCTCACCACACTGTAGCCGAGGATAAACGCGTTTTACCCAGCTGTAATTTGAGTACTGCCCATTTACCACCACTTAGCCTGGACCACTAAACAAACAGGTTTGCCTGCTTTCCCATGGCTTGGCCAGAGATACTTCTGCAAATACCACAGTAAGAACAGAGCAGTTCCAACATCACACAGATAGGTGCTAATTGCTTCTGCAGCCTCCAGCTTCTACCCAGCATTAGGCCCACAGCTAGGAAGGACACTAACAAATTGAAAAGGCAAAAAAAAACAGTACTATGGATCAGAATGGATGAAGGAAACGCTGCTTACCCTGAAGAAAGAAGATGAGAAAATAGACAAAGTACAGAGATGAGTCCTGGAGAAGGTGACCTGAATTACAGCAGCTCATGGGGCGGTACCCTCGGAGGGTCACCCTCCAAGTACATAATTAGTGCCAGGCCTGAGAAAAAAAACAGTTACTAAGTTAACGCAGCCAAGGGGAGAGGGGGGAGCTTGGGAGTTGGGTGGACAGGGCACAGAGGATACATTTTCTTTCTTAATATAGAAGGAGCAATGATGAAAGAAGCAGACTTTCCTCACCCACAGCCAAGTCCTGGCGAAAATCAAGAGAAGCCACTGTAGAGATCAACTCAGAAGATCACTGCTGCTTTGGTAGAGTGGTAAGGCCTGAACAGTGCAGACAGCTTCCAAGGAAAAGCAATTTTTCTTTAAAAGATGAAGAACAAAGGGTTTTTTCCCCCTCCCTCCCTTCTTTCCCCTCACACCCTCCGCCCAAATAGAGTGTAAACATTCAACCTCAACACACTGAATTCAGGCTACTCTTTGTGTGGCTGAACGTGCTAAATTTATGCTAATCTACAGAATATTATTCTCATTGTGCAGTATATCATCTGTAAAAATGAAACAGAATACAGAATTAAAATAGTTGGAAGATGAACAATAAAGGGATTAAGATCTAAACTGTTAAGATTTAGTCGAAAAAAATCATACTTTATTGTAAAACTACATATATAACAACGTATTTGGAAACTTTGTTCTTCACTTTTAAGGCCATGTTATACCGAAGAGCCCTGGAGCTCGAGTTAGGCTGTGCTGTCACATCAAAGTACACCTGGAAGGAAGCTGCAGATGTGGGAGGGGGGAGAAAGAAGTGTGGAGCCTGGAAAGTTCAGAAACTATCTCCACTGAAGAGGAAAGAAAGACAAGTTAGATGAAGGGGAGGGTGGGGGAAACATTAAAACACACCAACTTGTTCACAGTTTCTTCAGGAAGGACTGAGGACAAACTTCGCTTGTAAACCAGAACACTAACAGCTGCCCTTACACTTCACCACGGTAATGAAGTCTTTCATAATTGCCTTAGTAGTCAAAATGAGCATATTCCCACGATATACATACACACATATATATTTAAACAAAATATGTTGAATGATAAATGATGCTAATATATTCTAATTCCTTTAAGCAGAAGTTAAATATTCTCTTTAAGAACACAAATTCAAGGCCAATGAGCCGTTAAAATGACAGGCCCAGAAGCTGCTAGCATAAAAATATTCAATGTTTATGAGGACATGTAAGTTCCAGAGGAGAACTAGTTATATACAGTACACTATAGATCTATAGTTGAAATGTGACTGTGGTTAAAAAAAAAGAAAAAAAGAGAGAACAAAAACAAAACCAGAAAGCACACATGCTTACTGTGCCTGTGCTATTCCTGAAAACCTGGCAGCCTTCTTATTCCTAACAAGTAACTTAAAGCTCCAACATCTACAGAGCACCTTGCACCCAAAACTATGCTTAAGTTATCAAAGGCCTTACAACACATGCAGACAAGCACTACTTCCATGACTAACTCCGTGAAGGCTGCTTCCTACTTCCTGCTCTTCCCACCTGAACTCCTCCAACCTGATGCACTGCCATGCAGCTCCTCAACCAGTTGAAACAGAAACCCACCATGAAGTTGAAAACTCAAAATCAAACAAGAAAACACATTCAACCCACAGAAAACAAAATACAGTGGCAACCTACCACTTACATGGTAAAGGATCAGAAGTTAAACAATGATACTCAGTTCAAGCAGTGAAGAGCATTACCAACAGGACATGGTCTGATTAACTAAAATTACAGAAAGCTTTTTAAGGGTTTGACCAATAGCTGGATGGATCCTTCTTCATCAAAATGCAAAGCACTCTAAAGTGAAGAATTAGGTGGACACTTAAGCCTACATATGTTTTAAATAAAGCCCTCAGTGCATTTCCTTTCAGTCAGGAAATAGGCTTATAGACATGTTTATCATGCATTCTGAACAGATCCTATACCATTGCTTGCCCCATAGAGAACAATACAATTCTCCCTGCAGAAAGCAAAAACGTGGGACATGTTGTTTGAACAGTTCGGCAGTGAGTGCTGTAATTAAGCCTGCCTCTTCATGAAAGATCATGAAAGGGCAACAGGGAAAAAAAGTAAGCCTCAGAGGCACAGCCTTTCTTCTGTGATTTCCCTTCACTGGAATCCCTCCCACATCAGTCTGGGAAGAAACTGTACCCTGCTTCATAAAAAAGCAGTACCAAAGCCAAAGCCTGTTGCACTGGAAAGAAAATCAGCATCTAGATAGAGTGAGCTCACCATCCAGGACTTGCTATTATGCAAGACGGACGTGCCCTCATTTAAGGGGGGCCTGATACTCACACAGTGCTTCACTCTGCCATGGGTCTTTAAGAGCAACTGCCAAAATATTCAACCAGTGCAATGCAGTAACCTAAGCACAAGTCTCTGAACTCTGAAAATTACCAGTGGTTTTGACTAGCCTCTTTCTGCCGTATGCCAGGTCTCTGCAACTAGCCTTTCCATGTGCATTGGCTAAACAGCCAAGATTTCATTTTGTTCTTTCACAGGG
>NW_009258296.1:165132-170308 GCF_000687185.1 Egretta garzetta | reverse complement strand
AGCAGGATCTGTGGCAGCATCCTTTCTGTCCTCTGCAACTCCCACCTTCTTCACTGCAGTTCTCTGAAGCAAAAACTGCCTACTCCTCTGTCCAACAGCTTCCATTTTTACTTACTACACTTTGGACTGTCATCATCTGTACATATTAATTTCAGAGCTTTATTCAAGTCTGTCCAACCACTCCCCTTCAACTGAATGTTGTTATTGCAACATGGTGGGCTACTTGATGATCAGAAATAAGATTTGTGTTAGGTTTTTTTATACACTTTTACATAGTCAACCACAGTATTTTTGTATTAGATTGTTTTGCCATTAGTTCATTTTCCATACCGTGGATTCTGCTCAAAATGTCAGCTGCTATGCTGCACAATACTACTTCACATATTCAGAGTAAAAGCTTAGGGAAAATCAAAACCGACCTCCTTCCAAATAATGGCTGATAACTGAGGCCAGTCCACTCTCACTTTCTGGGCCTCCACTATGATCAAGTCACTAGGAAGAAGCAGTTTTCCTAAAAGCTGTAGCTGTTTTGTCAACATAATGCCTTAACTGCAAACAAGTTTAGTAACTCATGTTGCCAGTTTCCACGTGTTTTAAGAATGCAAAGGTCTACAGCAACACTCTCAAGTGCCTGTGTTTCAAATACCAAGAGCGACACACTTTGAAATCTAGTTCTTAACTTGTACTAAGTACTGTAGAAAACAGACAACAGAGAAACCCTGGGGAGCAGGACATGGACCTCCTGCATGATGTAGAGGCAGCATGGAGACTGCCAGCATCACAGCAAGTACTGTATAGCCGCCTTGCAGCTAATAAAGAGGAATGACCTACGGCTACATGAACTTTGACCCCTCCAACCTCCAACATCAGAAAACACATAGGTTCTCACTTCATTTTGTTACTCAGTAAACAAGAGAGATGGTTACAATCAAGGTGTATTACAAGTCAAAGCAGAACATGCTTATCGTACATCACATCTTTCATTCTGAAGCATTCGGCATTCTATTCCTGGACTACCCTTTTGTGGACCAAATACATGCAGTTGTGATGTAAAGCCAGTCATTTTCACCTCTACAGTCAGGGACTTGACTCAGTACATTGAGCCAGCTAGTATACTCCCAGGCTTCACACCAGCCCTAAGCCTACCACACGATCTCACTCCTTCTCCTAGGTTAACTGAAGAGATCACCGTACATTAGAAAAGAAGCAGCTGGGGAAGAAAAGGTATACTTAAATGTGCATGCAATAGGAAACAACATACTGTACTTTGTGCAAGATAATATTTCTCTATTTTAAAAAAGAAAAAACAGAGTATGTGTGGGTAGGGGAAAGGAAAAACATCGAGCAGTCATTTTTTTCTAAGTGGAAATACTCATAAAGGTTTTTTTTCAGTGGTGCTCTTATTTCTTAGAAGCACAGGTTGTAGTAGAGAGCAAAACGATACAACTGCATTCACATAATACCTGCTAGATTTTTAAATACTGTCTGAGTGCATGGTACCTTACTATAAAATACATTAGGAGGAAGATTATTCAAGAGAAGAGTTGTTTTTATCTTGCTGTTTCAAAAATTGAGTATGAAAAAAATGAATGCATTAAGCAAGCTGATGTAATGTAAAAATTTAAATACTTACTGCGTAGGAGCCTATGAGGAATGCAGCATTTGCTTGTTTTTTCTGATCAAAGCCAGTATAATGAATTATTTTCTTCCTTATCAATGAAAATGACTGTATCAAGAAACAAACAAGATTATGATTTTGCATTTTAGGCTTTTCACACCTTCTTTTATAAAATTAGAGGAATGCAAAGGTCTGTTCACCTACTTTCAGCCACCTGTATTCAGAGGACCAAGTGTACTGTAGACTAGTCCCTCAAAAGCTTTGGAAGACTCTACTGCATCCCTACCAAGACTGTTGCAGTATTTTTCCCAGTATCCAGCCTAAATCATTTTTGATACAAATTACAGTAATCTTTCTTTTCCTCCTTAAATGCATTTAGTATGTCTGACTTCAAGCCCTATGCAACAGATAGGTGTTTATGAGAAGTAAATACAAAGTGGCATTCTCAAAAACATTGTGGGCATGTTGAAGTCATGATAGTTTTGAAAACAGAATTTTTTTGTTCTTAAAGAAAACCTGACTCTAAATCAACTAGTAGTTGTTTCTAAGGATCAGAACCACTGGGAAATATACGTTTAGATTAAAATATTTTGAGAGGATTTCTAAACTTTATCACAAATAATTTTTTAAAATTTCATCTCAGCTTGGCGTATCTTAGACAGGAGGTAGAATGGCATTGCCAATAGAAAGGATGCTTACATCTGTGGTGGCAACAAAAACTATCCCCTAACTGGCCCCTGAAACAAATTTTGATGTGCTTGAAACTACACTTTGATCAACTGCTAAGCCATCATAAAATGTTACCATTTAAATAGTCATGTTACTTGCTCAGGTACAATTTAATGCACTCAAGACAAATAAAACCCAGATCACTGTATGTTCTCAGTAATCCTAACACGCCTCTCCAGTATCAAACCCAAGATATTCAAAGGGATTATAATGTAGACTTGTGTTGCTTCAGAGCATCCTGTAAACAAAAATCAGAGAATCTTGTCTCTGGCAAATCTGTTCATAGAGCCACAGGACAAAGTAAGCCTGAATTATGCAAAACAGTATCAGTGACAGATATCAAGTAATAAAAAAAAAAAAATCTCTGTTAAAGTATAATGTTCTGCATACTTCCCAATTTTCACAGTTCAATGGCAGTTTCAAGATCTAAGCAGTTTTGAAGAGGCAAACTGTGATTCACATTAATGCTAATAAGCTTTTTCATCTGCCTAACAGGTTTTATACCCCAACATCTGTTAGAGGTCAACTAACTAGAAGTCATTCATGTTAATTAATACAGGAACTCTCTGTTTTAAAGACACTATGCTCTAACGAGAGTCCAATCCCAAAAATTACTGAGCACCCCTCAGAGAAGATAATTTTTTAGGAGCTTAACATTAGTTACTGCCACAGTGGTGCATCTTAAAAGTAAGTGGGTTTTCCCTCCTGATCCTCCTTCTTCCTAAATTCACCTTGATAAAATTTAGCTTTCATGCTCAAAACTTAGCTAGATTAGGAACCCAGGAAAGCACCTGAACAACAAAAAAACCAACTTCTCGCCCATTTGGTTTTGTTCTTTAAAAAGTCAAGAATATTGAATAAACCCCCAAAGTGTTACCTTTAATTTCTTATTTAGCTTGCAGCAGTATCTGTAGACCATTGCCAGATTGAGCGGTCCAAAGTCTGCATAGAAGCTGGTAGGAGAAAGGGGAAAAATTGTACATGACCTCTGTAAATGCCTTTTTGATGCACAATGCAAGGAGTAATAATATATATGTGGTATATGTGCATCATTCTAAAAACAAGAATGCCTGCTTATATACACACTATTTTGTTGGAGGAAACAGTTTTGTCATCTGTAAACAAGGACTAAAACTTTTTTCTTTGTTTTCCACACACCACCACTCAAAAAGAAACTGGAATACTCAAGGTTTGAAAAATTCTCACTACTGCATCACTCTGTAACACCAGTTTAGAAACTGTATTTTAAGAGCAACCCAATAGCTTTACTTTAAAAGTGAACACAGAGAAAAAAAATATTGATTAGTACTTTCAAAAACAGCAAGCATGCCCTTGTTCAAAAATATTTAAAGAATTAGCAGCATTCCTGATCACATACAAAGGCATACACTGTTCACTACAGGGCAAATAATATATCCATTGTCAGCTCATAAAAGCTTGAACTGATTTTGCCATTTTTTTCTCTTATTCTAGGAAGTTTAGATGTTCCACTTAATACCTGAGCAACCAAAGACATCCCCTTCAGCTCAGCAGTCCAGTGCACACTTCTGAATATATATTGCTGCATCATGTTCTTGTGCCTTCTAACAAGAATGGGTACAATGGAAGCTTCTGCTTTGAAAAGATTTTTAAGAAGTACTGATGGGAAGCCAAGAAACCATTCTAAGACACATAAATCATCATAAGTCTGAGAGGACCAAACTCTTGTTCCAGTTCTATAATGGGAATGTATGTTTCCCTCAGCTACATTTAAAAACAGAATGTCAGCTAGACTGGTTCCTCATTGCTGTTGTTCTAATTTATTTCAACAATCTGTAAAAAACGGGGAAAAATAAGTCTGTACTTACTTCTCATATACAAGTTCATCATCTATGCAGAAATAATGCGTATTTGCAGCTCCACTCTTTGGTTTTTGGCAGAGAATTGCAAAATAAAGGCGATCTGAAATGCAAGAAAATGTAAAGCTTTTATAACCATCACACTCTTCTGCTAAAGTCTCAAGCATTACCTGTCAACAGAACAACTTTAGATGGTTTGAAATAAACTGTATCTTCTTTTAAGTATTACCGAACTAGACATTATTATTTCTCAAGTGTTAAGCAACAAGGCACACAAAGACTGAGGCTTTTTGCTCAGCAGTGTTCCCGTAATCAGCAGCTCTTCAGCGTTCTTTCCCAAACAAAGCGTTCCCAGGAAAGCTACCAGTTTAACGACTTTGCAATACAGCAGGAGCCCGACTTGCACCCATGCACGCCACGGATACCCACCTCCTTTTGGCAACAGACCCCACCGGTTGCACTCTGAATACCAGTGCACACACACACAAGCATCATCCTCCCTCCAGGTAAGCACCAATCCCCGCACCACCTCACAGCACCTACATTAAACCGAACTGCAAAGAGTGCTTGTGCCAAAACACACGCACTTCCCACCTTTCCGTACAATGATGATTTTGACAGTAGGGTCATGCAATTAAAGCCTGCAAGCGATACACGCCAGAGGGATGCGACGGAGCAAGGTGGCCCACTGCCACCCGAGGGAGCACCAGCAGAGCCTCCACCTGGACATCCCCATCTACACCCCAGCTGCCCCTTTGAAGCCTGTGTCCATGCAAGCAGGAGGCACCCTGTGCTTGCCCTGGTTTCCTTTCTTAAGCTGAAGGGAAAAAAACCCATCAGCAGTATTCACACAGACATAAATTATTTTTATGGCTGGGGAAGCTGTAGCCCCAGTGAACTTTAAACACTGGCTGTGCTGCTGCTGTAAATTGCTGTGCTTGCAGTAATTGGTCAATAAAAATTGAGGCCTTGCAGCACCACAGCAATACTT
>NW_009258296.1:158494-165118 GCF_000687185.1 Egretta garzetta | reverse complement strand
CTGCTGAAAAAAAATGTCATTATAAAATACACAGATTAAAATTCAAGCCTAAAAAGAAAGATTTTATTTTTCACAAACTAGTTGCCTGGAACAGATCTATTACCTAAATATCAAAACAGATCACCTGTATATAAACATGTAATTTTAAAGCACCATTTCTGATAAAGAAAAACTGTATCTCCTTTTCCAGAGAGCAGGGGGGGAAAAAAATCACTTTATGCTTCCAAACAAAATCCTCCATTGACTAGCACTTAGAAATCATTCCTTGTACCTTGACAATACACAGTAAAGTATGCCATGAAAGGAGTCCCCATTCTATATATCAACACTCCTATGCTCAGTGCTCACCTACAGCAGTGTCTTGGGGGGTGGAGGCTGACACCACCACCAAAAGCGTACATTTGCTAAATGCACATTTCAGTACAACAGCAGCCTGATGGTTTGGCTTAAACATTTACAGGTGAGGTGCAACTAGTGGGATGCACAGTAACTCTTGAGCAAGTCAGGCACCTACTTCCTTACTCTCTCACCAGAAGCAAGGCTTGCTTATTTAATTTCTATTAGTCCCATCTTGTAGGCACAGCAGCTGCAGTATTAGCTGGGAAGTGCATTACCTACTTTGAAAATTCTGTACCTCCCAGCATTTACCAAAACACCTCCTTAAAACAAGCCAAAGGATAAAATTTAGAGTAATGCTGTGCATTTTTAAGAAGTGACTAAACTGGCGCACAAGGGGAAATATGTATGGATATAGCAAGTGCACCGACACCTCAACTGGATGCAAAATATGCTATGGGGAAAACTGCTTCACAGAAAGGCAGCCCTGGGAAAGTATTTAGGCCAACCCTTTGGGGGTGGAGGAAGCCCCAGCTCCCCACAACTCCCCTACATCTGTCCCCACCACTGTGTTACTCCCTGTGCTGTGTCAAGGTGGATTTATGTGAATCAGAAACTGTGACTGCTTTGTTGGTTTACTTCCCTCTGCGCCGAGAATGAGAGCTCATGTGTGTGGGAGGACTGAGGGCAAAGGAGGAAGCAGAAAGGAGAACTGAGAGGATATGATATCTAGGGATTGTGTTTAAACTGGCATTACTAGATTAACACATGTCACACTACAGCCCCAAGCTATAATTTCACACCACTTCTGAACTGATTTAATGGCTAGCTGCCACCAGGTTCCATGCTAGGAAAAGTTTTCTTCTGAGTTAGCTCACTGAACCGGCCCACTGGGGGTTAACAGTGGGAATGGACAGCCAGCATTTCTCCCTCTATGGCATCTGTCCTTTAGATCCAGTCTAATCATTGACTTAGACTGAGCTCTCCCTGTACACAAACAGCATCCATATCAAAGTCTGGGCAGACCAGCTGTAGTACTCAAACTGACACGTTACCTTCTTGCACACCAGCTTCTTCACACGGACTTTACATCACTTCTGAAAATATAATGCACTACACAAAGAGTAATCCAAAATCCTCAAACAAAAGGAGGATCAGAATGAAATTTATTTGCACAGGTCAAAGACCTAAAATAATTTAGCATTTTGCTCCTAAACAGGATTTGGAGTAACAGAATCGCTTTCTTCCTCAGCGCTCCTACTATTACTGAAAATCTTCTGTAGCTTTTGCAAAAATGTCCAACAAATATGAGAATTCCGACTTTGAGTGTTACGTGGCCTTTTTAATTGCTGTTGGCATTCGATTCTGCACTGGTATCTCTGGATTGTTTCTATTAATTAATTGTTGCTATTCTTGAAACACCTGAAAGAAACTATAGAGTTTAATGAACTTACAGAACTACCTCACAATAAGAGCAGCATGCGTCAAATGCCAATATCCTGACAAGCTGTCCATTCCTGTACACTGCTAACAATTGCTCCCTATTATGTAAGCAGCAGGCTCTATCCTTTTAAGATGTTTCCTGTAGGGAGATTTTAGAAATGAGCTACACAGAGAAGTCCTTTCCCATAAGTGGGTTGAAACTTTCTGCTGGCTTACTGGTCTGGTACCAGGCAAATGCTGTGTTACCCACCCTGTCTGTTTTTACCAGGTTTTTTGCAAACACATCCCCAGTTCTGTTGAGCCAAGGATTAAGAGTGTTGATTTTTTAATAGGAGTAACACAGGCTGAGAGAGGAGAATTCCTTCATTAAGTATCTGATTGCAGGATGAGGGCTTATACATAAAATACACCAGAGCACTGATGATTTCACTAGGACTCCACAAAGGTTTGGATTGCAGGAGCAAGGCTTCCATTTTATTATTTTTATGCTTCCTTTGCTTTTTTTAGCTTTTTAGTATTTCATTTACATATAGTGTGCTTAAGCACTTCCAGATTCCTGCAAATTTCTGATAAAAGGTCATCCTAAAACTATCAAACTCGAGCAGACCTTTCTAATCGTCTCTCAGAAGAATGAGAGAGTAGGGCTGACTGCCTTACAGGCTGCATCTGCACTGCAATTAGGAGATATGACTGCACTGTTAGCCTCATACAACAAAACAGTTAAAATACAGAAACACGGACATCAATGTAAGCAATTAA
This sequence comes from Egretta garzetta, assembly GCF_000687185.1. Lineage (NCBI taxonomy): Eukaryota > Metazoa > Chordata > Aves > Pelecaniformes > Ardeidae > Egretta > Egretta garzetta. The sequence goes on along the minus strand of NW_009258296.1, from coordinate 162,580 downwards.
TTTGAGCAAGCATCCAATGTACAACAAAATGAGTCTGCATACCCCTATCCGAGGGCTGTGTTACCACAGCTTTGCTACTGCTCATACATGAACTAGTGAGATTAAAGCTAGCACAAGCGTGTCTACACAAGCTATAATAACCACGCATCTGATTGCAGTGTGCATGCATTTTGCTTGTTTTTCAGATCTACAGTGTTCTGTGGAAATAGATGTGTGGAAAACTAAGAGCTACCACTTCAGAATCATGTTAATGCAAATATAGAGATGACAAATTAATCTCCTTCCATTTACTCTCAATAAGCCCGATGCTTCTCAGGATCTGCTGCACAGGCCTTGGAGAAAGAAATTTCAGTAATTCAAGAAACAACTAAATACCAAACAGGCACTTGCTGCAGGACAAGTCTGCATATGATCAGCAAAAATTATTTCATAAAAAGAGAAATTCTACAGTTCTATTGTTAAACAGATGCCTTAGATGAGAAATTCAGAGGCGACAGACAGTACAACAAAAAACATTAGTCTGTTTTGAATTACCAGCAATGTAACCAGAGAGTTATTTACTCTCTAGTTAGTAAATATTATATTTATATATATATAACATATACTGTTGCAAGAGGAGTACATTTCTAAATTCAGAGTTGGTACATGGTATTTTGTTGTATTTGATTCAAAAGACTCCAAAATATCAGGAAGACACATGAGAAAACATAAAAGACAAATTCTGTTGCACTGTCAAGATGAAAAGCAAAATTGTACAAGATTTTCTTTTTAGTCATTCTATCCTTGAAAAGATTCATTCACTCATCACTATGATATTTCAAATTTCAAAGAGATGATAGAGTTGGCAATTAAAGCAACAGCCCGGCCTCTGAAAAAGAAAGTGAAAGCATACTAAAAAGCTAAAGGAACTTTTTATTTAACATAGAAAACCACAAAAAAAAAAAAATTCAGGGCCGTGTCATGACTGATCAACAGCACTGTGTTACTTTACTCAAAGAGTCCTTGCGCTCTTGTGGCTCTTGTCTGATACACAAGACGACTCTACGTATGTTCATGCACATTTAGTGCTGGATTAGATAACTAAAAGCCTTAAACTCGTATTTAAAATCTTAGTTTTGAGAAAGACTCATAAGTAAGTGACGTCATATTGATAAAAGAGTAAATACAGCTTTTGTACTGAGATAGTTGTATAATGAAAGCTAACTGAAAGTGTCGATAGTCAAAATGTTGGAAAGCTTCACAATACTCGTGTCCTTAGCACTCAAAAAAACCAAATTTCCACATAATACACAAAGTTTATAATGACAAGCCAGCAATACTGGAAAAACAAAAGAGAATTCAATGGTTTGAAAAAAAAACAAACACAAAAAAACCCCCACTGATCAATGAACATATTAAACCAAATGCTATTTCATAAAAACTCCAAGTGACAGTGTAAATAAAATGATTCTCAATAAAGGAAGGAAAAAAAACCAGATACAGTACAGCTTAGAGCATCCTTTAAGATGTTAGTCCCTCACTGTAAATTAACTGGATATACATTTAGTAGGACAAACAGATGTCAAGAAATGGCCCACTGTGTTGTATCACTTAAAATTTAATTCCATGTATAGCTTTTGCAGTTACTTCATTTTAGAATTAACTACTGAAAAGAGGTGGGAAAAGAAACACGCACCTTTTGCCTGAGGTTTATGCATTATTCCACATCAGCTTTAAAATGTTATTTATAAAATCAGAGCAATGACAAAGAAAAGCAGCCAAGGAAAGGAAATCAACAGCTTTCAAGCATCTCACACAGGATTGTTACATTTTCTTTAGATCATATAAATTACTTCTTTCAGAGATCAGAAGGATATGGGAATATGCTTCTAATAAACAGAAGAAATGCATTCAGTTCCAGCAAATTGAATTCATACCAGCAAGCCTCACACATTAGCTGACAAAGAGAAAATGGTAAGGTTTACCATGCAGCTTAACAGACCGAAACAATTTCTTACAAGAACAGCTTTCCTGAACAAGTCTTAATAGCAAAAAAAAAAAAAAAAAAGTACATGATTCTGATTAAAAATAATTGTGACATGTGGCTGATGCATATAATTCATTAGGGAATAAAGAAATGCAATAATTACTGCAAGTATTTTGTATAAAATCCATGCAAATAATGGATTACAAACTTTGCTGTTTATGAATGTAACATCACGCAAGAAAAGATCCATAAATCTTTACATCTGTTTGGGTTTGTTTTCTGCCTCTGTCTTTTATCAACGATGAAAATGAGGGTAGCCTGCAATGTTCTTAATGAGTTTGGCACTGTTTCTGTAAGCAGATAAACTAATGCAGATCTCTCAGCCTTTACAGAGGCTAAAATATTTACCAGCATGTTCATTTGCAAGCACGAGGCCTTATGCTTTAATCTATCACCAGTCCAGGACTATCAACTCGTTTCTCAGAACTGCACTATGAGAAAGCAGAACTGACAGTTCCAAACTAACTTCTAAAACAGCTGAAAAAAAAGGTAAGCCTGTGGGCTTATTCTTTTAAGGTTTCTCTTTTAAAAAAATAGGTATGACATACCAGTGTAATAAAAATTAGACTGGAATTGTTCCGTTATTAGAAGCTTGTAAACAGCAGCCACTGTGCGCAGTAAGAAGATCAAGACAAAATGAAATATTAAACATAATAATCTACTGCATTTTAACAAAGTTTGCTATACCACGTGCTGCTGCGTATGGTGAAATCCCACTGAAAAAAAAAAACCCCAAGTGAAAGCCTAGGTACTCTACTGTATTATTTAAATGTGCGAACATTTCTTTGGAGGAGAAAATACAGTAATTTAAGGGGCCTGTTGATGCCAGACGTGCATTATCAGATCCAAGCAACTGCTGCATGAGAATGGTTAGGCAGACCTATTTGCTGGAGATCTGAGCTGGACAGGGCTGCATCGTCTTCTAGGCAGTGAAATTATTTTGGTATCAAAAAGTCATCACCTGCCAAATGAGGGGTTTCTACATTTAACCTTAAAACTGTACCATCATCATTTCCTATATAAATGGTTGCAGTTATAGAAAAATACACATACAGAGTTGTTGTAGCATTACAGTTCTGCACATAAGTACACTGTTAACGTTTCTCTGCGTAGACTGGGCCTACAATGCTGTATTTTAGGCTGAAATATTTAGAATTTTATTCCCTGGCAGTACTAGAGCTTATAAAAAAGAGGAACTGCTTTAGGAGTTTACATTCTTCCTACAATGCTATACCTGATTTTCAAAACAAAATCTTAGGGTTTTCTAAACAAGTTGTTATCTAGGAGACACATTAGCTAATTTAAGGAACGCTGTTTCTTGGCACAGGTAAGACTGGTGCCTTTTGTCCACATTTACTCTTTGTATTTTTGCTCTCTCTGGCTACAGACAATTTCGCACGCCCTTCAGAGAGAAGTGGTAAGTGAGGTTTATTTCTTGGTTTTTAAGAGAAGTTGTAAATACCACCAGTCTCAGATTCTGACACAGGACATAAAGTAATTTTTTTTTTTTTTTTTTTTTTGCTTGTAGGCAAACTACACTCAAGCATGTCTCTTAGCTGGGGAACTCAACCTAAATCCAGAATCATTTCTGCTGTGATACAACACGCTTCTCCACAGAGGCAGGTTACTGTGCCAAAACAAAGCGCGGCTCAAACCACAGGGCCACGACAGGGACGGAGGACACCGGCCGAACCTGCCCGCAGAGAAGCCGCCGCTGGCACTCGAGTGTCAAGAGGTGCGACGCTTGCCCATTATTTTACCCATCAGCCAGCAAGCACAGCATCAGGAGAAAGAGACATATTCCCAGTATCGAGCGAAACGTTACCTCCCCCCCCGCCAAACCTTTTACTGGTTCAAATATATTTATTTTCCCTGCGCACTCTCCCAAGCAGGAAAAGACAGCACAAGGCAGTTACTCGGCACAGCCGGAGTTACTAAACCACCGGGGTATTTACTCCTCTGGAAGAACGCTCGGACTTGCGACGCATTTTTAAAGAATACTTCGCTGTGTGAAGCGCCAGGGAAGACGCAAGAACTGACCCATCGCACAGATGGCTGAG
>NW_009258296.1:151139-157837 GCF_000687185.1 Egretta garzetta | reverse complement strand
CACCTCACCCCTGCTCTGCCCGCCGCCGGTGAGGGCTGCTGACGTGGCGCCCGACTTTTCCCGGGGCGTGTGTGTGAATGTGTGTGTGGTGATGGTGATAGTGTGACCAAAACGCAGCTCTTGGGGTTGCGAGGACCCCGGCTGTGGGGTGCATCAGCTCCCACAGATGGGCTGGCAACACTTGCGCTGGTGTAAAGCCACCGCCTTCGGAAACAACTGTTTTCAGTGGCATGTCTAGATGCGTTGTGGTCTTCCAGTGCCTCTCGTGACACGTGCCAAGAGGGGCTCCCAAGGGGAGGTAATGTTGTGCACAGCCAAGTGGAACGGGCCCAGTGTATGCAGCCACCTTCTGGTCTGAACGTTACATGGATTTATCTGGAAAGTTGAAATGGCTGGGTTTGAGCCTGCCTCTTGGATGCAATGGTGCTTTGAAAGACACTGTTGTATTAAGTAGGTGTTGAAACACATCAAGCTAGTAGTTAGAACAACTGAAAACCAATCCCTCCCCACCTCTGTCTACTTGGCCATGACAAAAGCCCTCGCTGAAGTACTCCACCATCTGCTGAACGTGAGGTCACTGTTTGTCTCCCACTGGTTTCCACCTTTCCCTGCGTAAAAAGTACTTTTTCCAAGTAACACCAGAGACCTAAAATTCTGCTGACACTTTGAAAACCTCTTCTCTCCTGGATGGATGTGGCCATCATTCATTATGCACAAATTGGAATATTCATGGTGAACTTGGTGAGGCTGTGGCCAGAGCAAAATGCAGGGCCGATGCCCTAATTGGGATTGTTCTTCTACTGAATCCTCCTTTCTGTCTCCTTTCATCTCTTTCCTTGTCTGCACTTTGCTCATCTTCCTGAGGTAGTGATTTTGCTGGGATAACACCGAAGCCGAGGTGTGGTTCCCATCAGTATTGAAATGGTGAGGGTGGATGACTTCAACCGACAGAGCTGTCAAACTACAACTTAATCCATTGCAGTCCCTTTTAAGAGCCCACCCTTCTTTTAGTTACAGTTAGTTTCATTTAATGTATTAGTAGCAATAGAACTATTCCCATTGTGTACTATTTTAATTCTACGGGAAGCAAAAGAAGGAGAAAAACAGCTAGCCAAACAGTTCCTTTGAAATCAAAAGCACCAAGAACATGAAAGTGAAATGATTGCCACACAGAAGTGGGGACTAGAGTCAGTGTCCTCGGTGGGGATGATCAGGTGAATGAAGCAGAGTTGAAGCACTACAAACAAAACAAGTGTTTGTCATTCTTTCTCTTTGAAAATAATCTCAAGTTTTTTGGTGTTTCTTGTCTTTATTTTACTGACATATGACTGGTTTTCTGGCTTGCTTTCTGCTGCGGTTTAGAGTAATGTAGAGGCGGCTGCATTCCAGAGTTTCCGACATCCTCAAAAATACTGGTGAGCAGGGGGAGCCCTGGTGGGAGGGGACAGCTACTTATTTATGAATGTTGGGCAGTGGTTCCTGGAAAGTGGACTTTACTCCTCTGTGAGCCTCAGCTGCCAGTCCCAGTGTGTTATACCAAGTTCTGAGTAAGCCTCTGGCAAGCCCTGAAATCACACAGCTGCAAGAGTCTGCACATGGCTGCTTTCAGCCCTGTGCCGAGTGCCATTTAGTCAAAGCAGGGAGCCAGAGACAGTATTTTTGCATTAATAATATCCTTCTTTTAAACATACTGTATCAAAATGCATGTGTAATTAATAAGGTGCTAAGGCATAGTACCTTTAATGGAATTACATTGCTTAGTATTGTCAAGTTTCTTAAGCAAGCCTTTTATTTTTCGTCAAGGAACACTGCATTTAATTTCACGTACTCTTAATGGTGTAGAGCTCTCCACAGCTTGCTCTGGGCCTGCCAGTGACCTTAATGGATGCAGGGAGAAGCCTCTTCACAGAATACCATTTCACAACTGCATTACTAAGTCTTAAAAAGGGAAATAATCTGCAGGTGAGGTATGTATGGATAGTAGCATTTTACAGTGAAGGCCAAAGATCAGAAGCTGCAGAGGAGGATCTGCTCTTCCGTAAATCTTGGGCAGTCTTATTTTGAAATTGCTAAAAAGAAGTGGCTCATGGGTGAATGACGGCACATTGATTTTAATGAAAGCGATAGATTCTTTACATAAACATTTCTCGAAAAATGGAAATAGGAAACCTGACAGAACTGCAAACCGAAATGCTGTCCTTAGCTCAGTTGGCTAGGACAGAAATAACTAAGGACATTTTTTCAGATTCTTGCTCTGAGAGAAAGCACATACATACAAGGGAGAATACTCTGCTGCGGATTTTCACAGGAAAACAAGTAACCAACTACGGCCTACTCCAAAACTGACAATCTCACCAGAAAAACGTTCACGACATGCCTCTCCCTGGTCTAGCAGACCCACCTTTTGGTATGACACAAAAGAATTGCAGACAACGGATTTTTATTTAAAATATTTATTTAAAACTATAAAACGTATTTCATAATGTCTGCCAGTGCCAGATGCAAAAGTAGGCATAAGCATAAGTCCCAGTGTTTGAAACTCTGATTTTTCAAGGTATAGTTTAATAGAAGATTGTATTCACATGGTGCTGGAAGCTTTAAAACATCACTGTGAAGTATTGGATTGAAAGCCAGTGTGATCTGCTGAAGGCAAGAATTCCAAGTTCTTCCTGAGCAAAACCAGATATTGTAGTTCAGCATGTCTTGAACAAACTTTTACAGTATAGTAGCAAGATTGTTTGATGAGGAAATAATAAGCTACAGAATTCTTTGCAGTAAGCCTCAGTTGTGTTTTTGTTATCTTACATACATCAGAAATAGCACTTCCGCGTCCATCTTCAGTGCCAAGTAGTTTATTCTGTGCTCTGATTTTCTAGATAACGTTTCAGGTGTCCCATAAAGACACAACAATACCAATGCTGGTGGGAATTTAGCACAAATAAAAAAAATTTATACATTGTTTCAGTGTCATATGTCAATAATCTGGGGTTCGTTTGTGAAATTTACTGTTTTAACTCCTGCCAGCTGCAAAACTGTGTTAATGGGAACATGATCCAGCCTGCTTTTATCAAGGTGCAAAAAATGAACTTCATTGCCTGGAATGAAATGAGAGTAGCATGTAAATTATCGAATAAAAAATTTATTTATTCAAAGACATAAGTGAATCAAAAGAAGCATTTTGATTTCCTACTAGTTCTGTACAAATGTGTACTAGCTCTACAGACTGGACAATATACTGCATTTTAACCAATGAGAAAGATTTTTTTTTAATTAAGTTATAGAAGCAGAGAACATGGAGGCATCTAACTGAATTAAATCTTCTGTAGCATGACATTGCCTAATGATTTGATGAGATGACTTTGCCATGGTGCAACCCCCCCACCCCCTTCATGCATTATTCCTCTACTAAAACAGTATTAAATGCCATGAATCAAATGTGAAAGCAGAATGTCAGTGAACATCACCATCTCAAGAAAACCCCTCCAAACTTTGAGGCAGTTGTTTCACCAGCACTCCTACCTATTTCTGCAAGACCGCGATCAGCTTTGTGCCACCTTTGTGGGAGGTGGGACTACACAACGACACTTCCACAGGTTCCTTCAGCGAGCAAAATCACACATTTCAACACAAGACTGTCTCCTTGGGATCCACAGGGACAGCAGCCAAGATGGCAGCGTTAAAGCAAACTGCTGAAGGAGAAGACTATAACTTTCTTGCAAAGCAAGGAAGCTCACCTGGGCCTAAAATCAAAGCTCCTCCCTGCTGAGCAGGGTCTCCTTGAAAATCAAAAGCTGGGCCAGTCATTGCTCTCCACATACTCCTAATGCTTCCCAGGAATGTGCTTGATTTCACATGAGGGCTCCGCACTAAACAAAACAGCAAAATACTTGTTACCTAGAAATACAAAGTTATATAAGGAGAACAACAAAATCAAACAGCTGCTATGAACAATTTAGAGTTTCCTTATTACAACTGTTTTGACAAAATACAGGCTACAAGAGACAGTCTGGGGGGCAATTGTGATCACAATATTTTATCAGAGCATTCTTGTTTTGTTCTGTGTGAGTCCAAACAAGGTGAGAAAATGATTCTTACCTGACACATTATTACCTTCACCTCTTTTCATGCCAAGCATTTTATAAAGTTCCCTTTGTGGATCCACATACATTTCATGTGTATACCCGGTTAAACTGCAGAAGGGCTGCAAAATAATATGCATACAAAAAAAAAGTATTTTTAAGGTTAAGACAGTAATTAGTTAGGATCTACTCACAATGGAAAAAGTACTGACACCCTCCTACCCCATCCTCCCCACCCCCAATTTGGAAACCTGTGGATTTGTCATGTCAAAGTAAAGGCCAAAAATTTTTAGCCCTGAAACTTTTACTAAAATCAAGAAAAGGTGTTTCCTTAGCAAGCCACAGTGGTTTAAAAATGGAAGGCTTTAGTAATTTGCTTTATTCATGTACTGCTATTAGAATTGCTTCATGAAAAAGAATACTGTTCTCTTTTTCTGTGGTTGCAAATGGCCATCTTTTCACTCAGATTGAAATCCCTCAACGCAGACCATTGAGACACAATCGAGGATACAATGTATTAAAGGACTACTTTATTTACCTTGATGTGATGATAAGATGACTGTCCAATAACTATAAGCCTCACATGTGCTTCCTGGAACAGAACATGGGTATTGAAACTGTAAAGAGGAACTCGGTGTTTCTGCATGGCTGCAAAGCATCAGCAGAATCTGGTGTCCTGAGTTAATGATCACAGTGCACAGAGTTAAATTTATTTCAAATGAACATCACTTACATGTTTGGAGCCTGCAGCTTTGTCTACCACCCACAGTTAGCAGCCACATTAATTTATTAAGAGAAAAAAATATTTTTAAAGATAACTTCTAAGTTACATGTATGTAACTTTTAAGTGTTCTGTAGCATTAGTAGCATCATCTTTTCAACTGACTGCAACCTGCTATGATTTTGGAAATTCAAAATTTCAGTTGCACCTGCATCTAAAGAAGCAGCATGCAAATATTGGTGCACATATGTCTGTGATTTACATATACGGACGCTCATTAATAGATGTAACTTGCATCCACATGTGCTGCTGTCTTTTGCAGGTGCAACATTAGGCCAGAGTCTAAAATAGAGTCCAAAACTTAAGTTCATTTAGACACCAGTAAGCCAGTTAATAAAACACAAGGTTGTTTTAATATTAGGCTGTAACACTTGCCATTCCATATAGAATCATTTTGCTTGTTACGAAAAGAAGCCCTCCTAAAACCAGAATTCTCACACTAAGGAAAGCATGGGCGGTTTTTATTCTCTCTATACTTTTATTTGAGCAGCCAAATTAAGAGAACATCATTCTGAGTAACACTGATTGAGCAGTTTAGAAAAATCTGTCCTGAGAAGGGGAGCTGGCGAACAAATTGCCCCTTTTCATCCCCAAGTTCCTAGTCCATCTATGGCTTGCTGTCAGCAAGGCGCTAAGCCCCTGTCATCGGCTATGCTGTTGGGAATAAAATATGACAGAATTTCAATCAGCAGCCTAGAAGAGACAGATTGACCTTCCACATTTAGCAGGGGATCATTGTCTTCCCTGGTATTTCCTACCACCCAACAAATACCCATCCATAGCAACCCCTGCCCACTCCATTTCTCCTTCTGTCACTATGTCCTCCTGTTTGTGCAGCTGCCTGCAGAACAGGTCACACAACTGATGTGGCTTACAAATAACCATAGAAAAAGAGACTATTTTTAATCCAGATCAATTTTCTGATCTTGTTCCATGCACAACCATCAGTCAGCTGTACCGGCATAATGGAAAGGGCAGTAGTTAGTTAGTAGTCAGGAGAAGACAGCTGCCCAGGCTGCTACTGATACCAAAAGAAATGCCTGTCAGATGTTGTCTGTCCAGAATGCAGCAGAAAAAACCAGCACCAAGCTAACAGGGCAGGGAGAAACAATGCTGCTGCCGCAGTGCGTGTAGTGCAATTAATACTTCCCTGTGTCTCCTTGGCAGATACATTATGGTTGTTGTAGAAACAAGGAAAGCGCTAACTTTCTTCTGGGCCTCTTTTTCATTCCTAGAAGGTCTGAGCCTGATACAAGCCTGCAGCAGGATGTAACAAATCTGCTTGAGTACAACAACCCCATGTACGTATTATGGGCAGAGTACTTACTTGTAAAAACTCTCTGGGGACTTTTGCCAGGTCTTCTACATACTCCTTACAGGTGTAACATAAAAAATTCTGCAACATAGCCAGTTGGACGTGTCAGAAACAGACATAATTGCATAGCAATGTTGCATTAGGTGCTGACTTCAGGCACAAACCGTTTGGGAGATGATAAGGAACTGGGAACAGGGAAAACTGAAGTTCTTTGCAGTCACCAAATTTGTACTGGGATCTAGGTTTAATCCAAGCCTGAGCAAAGACACAGGGCTCGGGGCCTTGCTAGTATTTTTATCGCTAGGTATTTTAGGAAGGTGAGAGCTGGCTTGCCAGCTGGGAATGCAGGGAACACAGTACTAGTTTCCCTAAACACACGGTACAAGAATTACTTCCTTTCCGGCAAACACCGTAGCATTTTGCCCAAGAACGCGGGTTTTCTGCATCAGAAGCGGTCGGCTTTGTATTGTCTTTCCTCTCCGCCCCAGCTCAGCTTTCGGGAGGTCCCCGCTCCCCTTTCCCC
>NW_009258296.1:145119-150785 GCF_000687185.1 Egretta garzetta | reverse complement strand
GTGCCGTTTGTGCCTGGAAAACGTCGCAGGATCAAACCGAGCCTCCCAGGAATTGCGTGCGAAGGGAAGCAGTGACGTTACTGTACGGACGCGAGGTCGGGGTTTGCTTTGCCGGGCGCCACGGCGCTTCAGAGGGCTGTTAGCCGGCTAGCAAACAGTTTGCAAAGAGCTGTCGAGCGGCAGTGTCAGAAAAAAAACCCAAACCAAACCAGGATCAGAGATCACAGAATCATAGAATACCAGGTTGGAAGGGACCTCGAGGATCAAGAGACCCAGTTTCCTTTCTACAGTAGAAGCAGAACTTCATGGGACATTGGCAGGTGAATAGCAGAGGGTGCTGAGCAGAGCAAGCTGCTGTATGTCCAGCGTGCACAGAAATGAATGAACCGTGCAGAACTTCTTCAGGAAAACACTAGGCAGCTAAAGAGTGTCTTAGTCTCTTGAATTGTTGTGTTGGCTGAAAGTATATGGGGAGGAGAGCACTTAGTGGGCAGAGGAAAAGAAGTATCAGGGAATAGGAGAATATTAGAGTATCAGGGGAGGTTTAGGTTTGGATATTAGGAAGAAATTTCTTCACTGAAAGAGTTATCGGGCACTGGGAACAGGCTACCCAGAGATGTGGTCGAGTCCCCATCCCTGGAGGTATTTAAAAGACAGGTGGATGAGGTGCTTAGGAACATGGTTTAGTAGTGGACAGGTACAGTTGGACGCGATGATCTTTTCCAACCAATGGTTCTATGCTTCTATAATTCTATGAGTAGGACTGGAGTGATCTCTAAAAGTTATTCTCCTTTATGAACCTCTCTGGTGATGTTGGTCCCGTAGTCTTTCTTGGCAAACTGTCCCAGTGTCTATAAAGTTTACATCCCCCACACTTTGGGTTTAAGCCCATTGCTTTTACATTAACCAGGAGTGAGCATATACAGTGGGTTAATTCCCTTAACTGCATCGACTTTTCAACTATACACAGAGTGTTGGTATGTTGCCCTCAATCTTCTGTTTCCTAGAGTAAATAATCTCTTTTTAAAAATATATATATACAATTCTTTATTCTCACAGGTCATGTTTTCTAGAATTTCTAGAATACAAATTTTTGTAGTTTCCTCTGGACTTTCTATGTGGTTTCTGTCATTCCTGAACTTCAGTGCCTAAAACTAGGCACAGTATTTTAGCTAAGTGTTAAGTTTCCGTCACATCTTGGGTCTGCACATCCACTTAAACATGCTGGCATTGTGTTTGTGCTTTTTGCAGCAACACAGTTTTACCGACTCCCATTCAGCCTCTGAGCTGCTATCACTCCCAGCTGCTCTGCTCATGACCTTCCCTAGAAGGGAGTGCACTACCACCATTTATCTTAGAATACTCTCTCTAACGTCACAAACATAGAAATTCTCTCTTAACATCACAATTATTTCTGTATAAGACATTTACAGAGGATGATACAACATTGTTGGCCCTCCAGTCAGGATACCTCCCAGGTCTGTTTTAAAACTCTTGCCAAAAAGACCTTCAGGGCACGTAAGGTGCTTTGTGCCATGTACACCAACAAAGACAAGTCAGCCCTACATTATAAATAACAACGTGAGGAAAAGCGATCCCTGGCTGATTGCTCTTTACAGGACATACCCACAGGTGAAACTATCCAGCCAGTAGTATACCCCTGTTGCTTCAGTAATGAAAGCTTATTTCATGATATGGATCCAGCTTGTGGCTTTGCCAGGTTAACAGTGATCATCATCGTAATACTTTGCTGAGCTAGCAAATCAGTGTTTGAATGTTAGCAAAGCACTTCTTGTGTGTTTGCGCACAGCTGTGTACTTCAAGGACTAATCTTGCAGTCCAGTATGCCCTCACAAGGACCTCAATTTAAAAGGCAAGGAGCTCAAATTGGTAAGGAATTTCTGAAAATTGTAAAACTTGCATTATGCTAGATAAGAATTTGGGCAGCATTAATTCCTCATTGTTGGGGAATCAGGCTTCTTTGGTCACTTAACAGCTACCTACATATTACGCTGTCAGGCAGATTTCTTAAATGTGCAGCCCACAAACCAAACGTGGGCTGTGCTGCACTGCTCTGGGGCCCCTCAGCGGTATGGATGGGAATGGCCCACCTACCCCCATGACTACCACAGTACATAGCAAAGCAGGGGAACTGACCACTTTGGACATGCTTTGCTCTTCATCTTGGGGCTGAAGTGGGCAGGCTGGGCAGGGAGCCTTGCTGTGTTACAGCTGCAGTAAAACCAACGGGTAGCATTGGGCAGGGCCCAGGGGCACAGCTCAGCACTTGGTTGTCAGTACAGCTTGGGCTGTCAAGCTGTACCCCTCCTGTCGAGCTTCACCCCTTCCCAGCTCTGTTCCCTCCGCACTAACTGCCTTCACCAATGCTCCTATTTTCAGCTGGGTCAAGCATTTTTTGGTTGGAAATCAGACACTGCAGGAAAGGCAGTCATACCACTACAGGGGATCTGCTGAGTGCAGACGGGGATAACCCAGCTGGTGACAAGAGTTGGGCAGGGTGGTGTCATAGACTCAAAAGACACTGCGCCAGCTCAGTCTGCATGTAGCTGACCTTGTGCCTGGAGTCCAGAGGGTTCATCCTCACGTGGTTTGAAATGGAATCCCTGAGGAGCCCAGCCTGCCTGGGAGAGCTGGTAAATGTTCCTCCTAAGCGGATCAAAACTGCCCACAGACCTCGTGCTTTTATGCTCTTCAGCCTCCTTAGACGAGCTGAAGAAACATCCTAAACACTTGGTTTCAGCAGTGCATGGCTGAGGAATAGCAACTGTCTTCCAAAGGTATTTGCCAAAGCATTCTCTGAAGCCCCTCAAACAGCGTGGTTCTGATTTTAGATGGAGATTCTTAAATGTTGTTAGAATACAAATATAAACTGTTGTCAGCCCCAGCTTTACAGAGAAAGAATAGAGGTGAAGGAATTGAACACTAATGTGTCCCTCTGAACAAGGGATCGCTCAAAATTAGGAGTCACTTTTGAACACTGAAGCTTAAAGCCTGTCATTTATGTATGCTTAACAAAATACAGCTAGAAGCTCCACTCACTTAGATTTAAAGAAAGACTCTCTATCTGCTGATACCTGGACAGTGTTTAGTAGTTTACTCTTAGACAGTCGACTAAAACCATAAAATTCTTCCATGTGAGCTGTGATTAGGGAAACCTCCCCTTCTTCCTTTCTCCTCATTGTAGCCCTTAAATACAAAGATGTTGATAACTTTTAAAAAGTGTAGTCATCAGAGTGATGTCTTTTTTAGCGTCTTTGGGAGAATCAGTTAGTACATTGGCATCAGCAATCATGGTGTAACATTCAAGATGCAGGTCACTTCCTTCACTGCAGTGCAATTTACAGTTGCAAAGAGAAACTTAGCTAACATTTAATTAACCAAGGGTTGGATTACTTTGTGCCGTGGATAGGATATTCAGATTCCTGCCACTTCAAGAGGAAGAAAAATAATTACACACAGATGTGGAATAATTTATTTGTTCTGTATTGACTAGTGAAACAAAATACCAGCTGTAATTATGCAACCTGGTTTCCTTTATTTACAACAGCTGAACAAAATATCTGACAAAAGAGATGTGGCCTATATCAGTAGTGTAAACACTGTCTAGAGTATGTGGTGTGAATTTGTAAAGCAATGTGTTATTTCCAATTTACTGCAAGATGTACTGTTTATTTAGCGTAAGTATATTTGTTGTTATTGTTGTATCTATTACTTAGCTAGAGATAACATGGTTATTACTTGTCTCAGCTAAAAATAAATTAGTGTTTACAGTTCCAGAGTAAAAACATCATGCCAAGTGCCAGCTAAAGATGAGTTGTTTTTAAACTGTTATGGAATTAAAAAGCGGTAAAATGTGTACTGTTCTGTAGGTAAGAAGCTTTTTCCTTTATGGCTGCATTTCATTGTTTCCTTAGTGTCATGATATAGCAGGGTGCACTAGACTGATTCTTCTGATCAGCCTTGGAAGTCATGTTGCAAATGCTGGCTTCATCTCATGTTTTTCTACCCGGTCTGTGCTCTCGATCTCCTGATGCAGTTTCTCTTCAGTTTTACTTTTCTGTTTTTACTTCCTTTTTTTTTTTTTTTTTTTTTGCTGAGCGAGGAGATGTTACAGTTTCAAAACTTGCCTAAGTTTTGCACTTTACTTTTTCACTCCTCTTAAAAATTATTCTACATTATTTACAAGACTAAGGACTTCGTAAGTCTGGTTGCGGTGTCAGTATGTGTTGCGTAGTGATTAACTGTTGTTTCACAACACAAATAATGTAATTAAAAATCTTCTCTAAAAGTTTAGTGAACATACTGACACACGGAGAGAAAAATTTTCTCCTGCTATGTTTGGCATACTTAGTTTTGTAATACAAACCCTACAGAGAGAGCAGTAACTACAAAATTTAACAGTATTAAGTGAAATGCCCGCACTTTGGTTAATATAGCCTCAAGGCATAAAGAGAGCCTTTAATGCATTTAGTAAGAGCTCTTTCTGTTTGATCTATTTCTGTTTTCCAGCTACCTACTCTGTGCTGCAAATGAAAAACTGAGATGTCAAGAACAGTAAATTATATGCAAAGATGCTGTTTAGTTTGTCTAAGTGCCACTGATTTGAATCTTTCTTTAAAGAACTAAGAGGAAGCAAGTCTCTCACCTGAAGAAATCACTACTTAATAGATGAAACACAGTCAAAAAGCAAATAAAAGATATGCTGCAGTCCAAACTGGCCAAACAGACTTGTCTTATATCTTGTTAGCAATAAGGCTCTTAGAAAGTAAGCTAATTACTTTAGTGTTTAGATTGTAGTGTAAACTAGATGAGCGGATTAAGAGATTAAGGTGTGTATTTAGCAGTGGATTCAGTTCAAATGGCTCTTTTACATATGGCAAAATTGACATTTAGCTACAGTTAAGAATTCCCTTCTTGAGGCCAGTGAATGGTATAATATATTTGCTGGAGGCTAATAACTTGAGCTTGAAACAGATCTAATTTATTTCCTGGTATATATAATTAACAGTAGCATCACTTTTATACCAGACATAGCTCTTGTTCCTCTTTGCTAGAGGGATCATTTAGGAACCCAGGCCAATTCCCGTATAGAGATAGATTTGATTTTTTTTTTTTTTTTTGCAAGCACTTGAGCTTGACTGACTGCTCGTATCCTGAGGACTACAAATCCATGGCCCATGTCCACCCTCCTCCCTTTTCAAAATGGCTAAAATGTGTTGCTTAATGCCTAATTATATCTTACTATTGTGTGTCTGACTGAGATGATGTATGTGCCAAACTTGGATGAAGTATGCCACAGGTGTCATTTAGTAATGCCTTCCTGAAGAAATTAAATAAGAAAAAGGAGTCCAAATGTAAAGTGTCTAATGGCCAGCATGTGAATCCTCCATCGGGAACTTTAGAGATCACAGCTTTCCAGCTGGCTCTCCTAAGAGGGCCTTTAAAATCCTCTCCAGTGGAAATAATGTGTTCGGTTTATTAATGATGAGAACTTCCACCGCAGCCAGTAAAATTCATGCCAGAGCTGAGGCAGAGGGCCCAGCCCCAAAAGCCTTTGGGGTCTGGAGCTTGTGTGGATGTCGGCATGAACCCTGCACTTGGTGCTTTGAGAGCTGATCCTTGGGTTAACACTCAAGAATCTGGGC
>NW_009258296.1:75441-145079 GCF_000687185.1 Egretta garzetta | reverse complement strand
TGTCTGCACCATAATTATGCTATTTGCTTCAACAAAGATGTCAATCTGCTTCAGAAGATTTTTACTTCTTAATGAAGCTATTTATTCTTTCCTTATTTTTCAATTGCTATTTTCAATTGTCTTTATAATTTGTTTATGCACAAAGTTAGCAGTAAAAGTAAAGAATGGAATAAAAGGGGGTGAATACAAATATGTTAAATTTAATTTAGTTACAGACAACCATAAATAAAAATGTATTAACATATCAGCTAAAACACTAACTGTTTCAGCTAACTGAAATGTCTGTAACTATAAAAAAGTGTTATTTTTCCATGCAG
This sequence comes from Egretta garzetta, assembly GCF_000687185.1. NCBI lineage: Eukaryota > Metazoa > Chordata > Aves > Pelecaniformes > Ardeidae > Egretta > Egretta garzetta. The sequence continues at coordinate 144,762 of NW_009258296.1, read as the reverse complement.
ACTGGTGAAAGGTCATTTAAACCGGTTCCAGTTTATGTACTATTGCTCCATTACACCATCGTCTTTCATGACATAAATTAGCATGTGCAACATCCTTCTGTCTGCAACCAAAGATTTCACACATAAGAGCTGAAGAATAAAGTACACACACACAAAAAAAAGAAAAGAATGCTGAAGGAATGAAAAATGGCTCATTACATTCTCCTCAAAACTCTATTAATTATTTTTTTGCATTTTCTTTATTGTTCATCTAGAAAATGTTTGCAACAATTTTAACTTCTTTTCTTTGATGCTGATTTTCACGCATCAACAATTTCTTAAAATCAGCTTCTGCCATTTCTGCATAGTACACAAGTTAGATTATTTTTTCAGACTGAATTGATGACTTGCTCTCATACTCCTTCCAGAGAGAGTGGTCAACAGCCACTGTTTAAAAATTCTCTCTTTGACATTCAAGCTGTTGCCCTGCTATGGCTTCTGAGGTCCTGACATAGAACTCTAGTGACTTCAATATAGGTTTGATCATACAAATAAATTAGCTAGGTATCATAACAGCCAATCTGTAAAACTTACTTGTTTCTATGATGCTGCTACCATTAATTCTACAAAGGGAAATTCTTTAAAGAAGCAATAGCTGTTAGAAAATACCAGATGAGTGAAGAAATCTGGCTGACAGTTCAAGTGGCATCAGCGTCACATCTGGAATTGCCATGCAAGCAGGAATCACTTCTTGCCAATTTAATTTGTTCGTCCCTTTCTGAGCATTTATAACCACTGTTGCTTCTCTTAAATGGAAGGCCCATAAAACAGAAAGAAATTAATTAGAATTGTTTGGGTGATGTTTGTGGATCCCATCCTACTTCCCTCCTGCTGCTTTGTAGGCTAAGGCAGATGACTCTAAGCAGGGATTACATCTGTATGTATGTATGTATGCCTGTATTTATTTATTTAAACAAATGTATAAAACAGCTTTTGATTGGCTTAGACTGTGGGTGTATTTATTCTACTCAAAAAATATCTTCTTCAGGAAGTATGGTCCACCTGGGAGATGCATGCATAATTATTCTTTTTCTCTATAATCCATTTTTCACGTGGGCGGGGTGTATGTATAGCTACTTTGGAATGCTTCTTCTGTGGCCTGGGTCTGTGTTCTTACGGCAGTGACTTTTGAATAAAAGCTTTAATAAGATGTTTTTAAAAATCATACTTTTAATTGTTTTCCTTGTATATCTGTGCAGCTATTTTCTAACTAGATCATTGCAATTCAGCCTCTGTTTCCAACAACATAAGGAGCTTGTTCACAATTGAAAGTTAATTACGATTAAAGCAGATGTAAATCTTTAATTTCTGTAGCTACTGCTGAGTAACTCCACTTGTGGATGTGCTTATTTGAACTCTGCTTATCTGAAATAACTTTCAGATAATGAGACTAAAGCAGAATAAGGGATAATTCTGAAGTGAAAGGCATGTAAAAGCATTAAGTTGTTCAGAGTATCTATACCTCATATTGGGGACAAGCGTGAGAAGTCTTAGAAGTACTACTTTAGCTTTCTATGGGAATTGCGGGTAATAAAAATTTCTGAAGTCTCCTTGTTGTTGTCTCTGATGTCACTTAGATAAGAGAACTTTTATTTCATTTGAAATTGAATTAAGAGGACTGCTTTCTTTGAAGAAAATTGATAGTAGTCTTCCAGAGTAAGTTATTTACTGGATTCCAGTTCCAGAAAAAAAGCATGAAGAACAGGGAGTCAACAGCTGGCTTGCTGTGCCAAATGGTGGGTAGAGAAGTCTTTGCACAGAGGGTGATACTATCTGCAGTTTTCCACACAAATTTAAGTATTATAATCCAAAAAAAAAAGAGACATCACTGTTCTAAAGAGTTAGAGTCCTAGAAGGAGTTTTCCCACATAAAGGGGAACAGCTGTCTGTTGTGCGTGTAAAAATTCCATTTCCTGGGTGCACCATCTCATTCTGTGCACTGTTGAGGCATTCATGGGATCTAGACAGTGGTTTGCCATGAAATTTGGTCCTACATTTTTGCTGGATATGCTAGAACTTGCACTGAAAGACTTGTAAAAGATGGAGGGAATGGGAAAGTAGTATGTCATGAGTGCAGAAGTATCTGTTATTACTTCTGACTATTTGAATGACAAGTGTCAACCTGAAATTACAAGCTTTCACTAAGAAGTTCTGCTTCTGTAACAAACAGAAGCTTGAAAATAGTACTCATGTACCTGAAAATTCAAATTCAGCTTAAAAAGGTGCCCAATTGTGCCACCCTTGAAAGGATTCTGAGTCAAGAGCTACCTTTATTCAAAGCTGGCAATGCTGAAGTTACCACTGGCCATCTCTTTCTAATGCTTTCTGTAAACACTGCAATGCTGCAGTGGGTTGACCTTGGCTGGACACCAGGTGCCCACCAAAGCCGCTGTATCATTCCCCCTCCTCAACTGGACAGGGGAAAGACAATATAACGAAAGGCTTATGGGTCGAGATACCGACAGGGGGAGATCGCTTACCAGTTACTGTCATGGGCAAAACAGACTTTACTTGGGGAAATCAATTTAAAATAAATTAAAACCAATCAAATCAGAGTGGGAGAGGATAAACCCCCCCTGAATCTTAAAGCAGCTTCCTCCCCCTCCCCCCCCTCCCTTTTTCCCAGGCTTAACTTTACTCCCAATGTTCTCTACCTTCCCCCCCCAAAAGCAGTGCAGGGGGACGGGGCATGGGGGTTGGGGTCAGTCGATCACACGCTGTCTCATGGGAGGACTCCGCACACTCTGCACCTGCTCCACCCTGGGTTCCCTCCCATGGCAGACAGTCCTCCATGCGCTGCTCCAGCGTGGGTCCTTCCCCCTCTGCTCCCCCGTGGGTCTCCCTGGGCTGCAGGTGGGGATCTGCTCCTGGAGCCCCTCCTGCCCCTCCTGCTGCACCAGCCTGGGGGTCTGCAGAGTTGTTCCTCTCACACAGTCTTGCTCCTTTCTCCAGCTGCAATTACATGGGGTTTTCCCCCCTTCTTAAATATGTTATCCTATGGTGGTAGGGGCACTACCACCATTGCTGATGGGCTCAGCCTTGGCCAGCAGCGAGTCTGCCTTGGAGCCTCCTGGCATTGGCTCTGTTGGACATGGGGGAAGCTTCTGGCAGCTTCTCACAGAAGCCACCCCTGTAGCCCCCCCTGCTGCCAAACCCCTGTCATGCAAACCCAATAGCCTGTCCCCTTCCAAATTAACAGCACATGGCCTGTACTTAAAAGGGGGAATGTGGTTGTACCACTCAAGTCTGAGTGAAATAAAAACACTTTTCCCGCTGCGGCATGACATTGTGTTTTCTTCTCCAAGCACTTATTGACATGTGGTCTTATAAAAGTATGCACAAATACTGCTCAGCAGTTTAAGACAAGAGGCAAAGGAGTGTACAGTATCTAAACAAAAATGCACTGGAAATTTAGGTTGACAGAATACAATTGCAAAAATGTGATTAAGTCAGAACTCCAAGGATAACCTTGTTCATAGTGCAACGGAGATCTCTGAGGACTGTGAATACTTCAGATGCAGATTTAATACTGTATCTTAAAGACAGTGCTTCCAACAGTTCAGCCTGACACTGTGCTGGCGTATTATTTCATACCACCTCAGGGGTAAGGATACTGTGTATGGAGTCACTAGTGTTAATGCCTACTATCTACCTAGAAACAGGTGCTATGTGGCAGTTATTTGTTACTTAAAAAGAAGAAACCATATAGCATGCAGCATACATTTTGTATAACTTACACTTAACAGTCTTTCAGATTTAATAGTCTTTCAGAGGATTAGCATATACAGCAGCATTTAGAGGAAATGAGAATTTGTGGAACTCTAATGCCAGGAATCAGACAAGTCTGTTATCTCTGGATATGCAGGAAGACTCAGTGGGGCATCCACCTCTTATGTACCCCTTATGTGAATATGTCTCAGCTGCAGGCTCCATGAGTCTCTTCCTTTACTGAACCTTGTAAAAGTATCCTGAGCCAGTGGGGTTCCACTGGGGACTGGCTGAGGTGGTGTCATAAGCGAAACAGTCGTGATTTGGAGAACTGGCGTTGTAAACATAATGTTTTACTTCTGCCAATCTTTTCTTTTTACTTGTTTTCCTCTGCTCCAGTGTGGTTTAAGCATGGGTCACAGTTCCTTTGGGGGAGTTTCTGCCCTGGCACACATTCTCCATGAGCCACAGTCCCTTTGGGACTGTCCCTGTCCTGATGGCAATCATCCATGAGCCATAGCCCCTCAGGGATGTCCCTGCCCCAGTGCATGTCACCCATGGGCCACAGTGCCTTCAGGGCATCCTCACTGTGGTGCAGGTTCCTCCATGGACTGCAGTCCCTTCAGAGGTGCACCTGCTCTGGCATGGAGCATCTCTGAAGAGCACATCTCCATCTGTGCCCTCAGCAATGTCCCGGTCCATGTTTCTCCTCTCCCAGCAGCTGCCACTCTTTGTTAAACATGTCTGAACATAGGCACCATGTGGCTGGTTGAAGTTCTGGTGTGTGATATGGGGTGTACACTGGTTTCAGAGCCAGCTGGAAGCAGCTGTGGCTGCACAGGGCAGCTAATGAATTCTCCCTGCAGGGCACCCTTGCAGACCCTGGCTACAGAAAACCTGATATTTGTGGCCACTAACAGCTGGGTGCAGTCTCTCAGCAGAGCATGCAGTGCCCCTGCAAGACAAACTCTTAATGAGTGGGCTCCACAACATTCCAAGGTAGTCCAGGGTCTACCTAAATAGCAAACACTGTTTTGCTGCCTCTTGGCTTGTTTATCCTGTGGTTGTATGTTGTCATTTGATATCTATGAAATACATAAAACTGAAATAGAAATCAATTGCACTTCTTTTTGTTAGTAGTAAAGTCTCTTTTGAAAATGGCTCCTCCTCAAGGATGTCAGAGTGTCCACTGGATGTAAGAGTTGAAAACAGAGAGGCAAAAATTTAAGCAAATGGAATTGAAAGTGAGGCTATTCAGAAATGAAATATGTTAAAGATTTGTTACAACACTGACTTGCTTTGAAGTTAAATGTCTTCAGTTACCTAAGATGAGTCTTGCAAAGCTCTGAGTTAGCATGAAGACTGAGGAGATGCTTTCTTTCATGTCTAGCTTGCTAGGCAAAAATTGTTATTCTTTATCACATGAAACTACTCACAACAATCCACCCCTGTGATCATCACCTCAGCAAAGACTGCTGTAATGATTTATATCTGAAGCTTGTGCTAGGGACCAGCTTTACGTGGTGTAAATGCTGCAGTTAATTTTCTCTGTATAAAAAATATACTACCAGCAGGTTGCTATAGTTTCCAGGACCCTCCACAGTCTCTTATTTGACTTCTAGTATCCATTCAAGAGCCCTTAATCTATTTTTCTTCATTTTCAGCCTGATGCAAAAGCTATGCTCTCAGGAGCCATGTAGTTAGAAAGCTCTGGACAGATGAGGAAGGTTCTTGGAGGAGGTCATCTGACTGCGGAGGGAGCTAATGCATGAAGTAAAAATGAATTTAAACTGCAATTTGCAATGCTTGCCTGCTAGGAAAATATTTTCTGTGTTACTGCAGGCAGAATTATATTAATAGAAACGTCAGGAATGCAAGAAATCAGCAAGCAAATGAGAATTTGGACATTCTTGGCTTGACTGTCCACAGGGACATAGAGAGCAGGGTCCACTGTGAAAGATTTGTTGAATGCCTTAAAGACTTGAAAATGTGTAGGAATTGTGGTGATGACTGCCTTACAGGAAGCAGAAATAAAAATAATTGTACTAATTTTAATTGTTAGTTAGGCATAGCAATCTAAAAGGAAAATGGGAGTTTTTTCCTGAATGCTGATCACTGTCAATAGGAGCAGATTTTTTACTGTTGAGAGAGTCTGAAGACATCTGTGTCCCAATAATCATTAACTTTGAGAAACAATTGGTCTCAACAAAATGACAATCATGCTGTTACATTTGTTTTTCTGTTCTTCTTGGCTGGTATGTTTTGTTTTCTGACTCTGACTTGCCTCTGTAATAGCAGTAGGAGGGGGGGGGTCAAGTCTGTTCCATGTCAGGCTTAGTTTTAACTCCTGTCAGGGCTCTTTTATTTTTTGTGAGTTCCTTTTAAAATATATTGTGTAGGTGTTTAGTAGTCTCCTCAGAATGGGGCTATGGTTTCTTTTGGGTGGGTTTTTTTTAAATGCTTAATCTGATTTCTGAATGGAATACTATTTTGACTATGAATAAATGAAAACCCATTTAAATGGTAAAGGGGTTGGAGTAAATAAAAAAGAAAGTTTAGTTGGCATTATGTGGCATTCTTATGAAAGACCATCTTAGGACCTGTAACCCAGCAAAGGGTGGCTTGAGGAGGGTTGTCTCTGTATGCACCTTTGGGTACAGCTTCCTTTTAACAGCCTTTTGAGTGCGCAGGAGCATATTCAAGAGAGCAGCAGAATGCACCTTTACAGATTAACCACTTGGTGTCACAAAAGCACAGCCCAGCATTGCTCAGACGTTGTGATGTCAGTCAGGATAACTGTGGCTAGTATTGTGTATGCTTATTTTTAAGATGTGGCCTCAGCAAAATACTGGCTCTTCTGTTTCTTTATTTTCTTTTTTCTTTTCCAGTCTTTAGGTTTTCATTATTAATTTTCTTTCTTTCACCCCCACCCCCCCTCGTCTTTCTCTTTAGCTGCATATTTTGGTTTGCTAAAATGCTGGTCAGACCAAATCTTGCTGGAGTGTGTTTGGTGGGAGTTGTGTGCAAGAAATACAAGCCTTTTCCTGGGATATTTTCTGTGCTCAGAACTTGCCTCCAGAATTGCAGCTTGAAAGAATGAATCTTTAAAAGAAGCTCTCTGACCTTAAAATTATTTATACAGGGGAATAAAGAAGTAGGTTGTGCATCTACTCAGAAATTAACAAAACTCCCCACTGTTCTAATTGGGGGAAAGGATGCTGTAAAGTGAGCAAAGAACATCGAGGGCAGCTAGGTAACAACTTGATGCTCCTTTTAAGGATTTAAATGAGCTTGCTTTATTTTTTTTTTCTGTATTGCATTGTTTCTAACCTTTGCACAAGCATTCAGCAAGATACTGAACAGTCTGTCTCCATCCCTCCCACCTTACGAACATTTTGCAAAGCCGTAGCAGCAACAGTTTTGCTCTCTCTGCCCTGGGAAAGGCACAGGTCACGTTGCAGCCAGTTTCCCTGCTGTGCTGCTTTGAGCATAGAAGGGTGAAGAAGAAAGTCAGGAACAGGTTGGATCAGCCAAATGGAGAATGTAATCTAGAAATGTGGAGTGGTATACGCATGGTGTCAAGGTATTTCAGAGTATCTAAAATCTGGGTCTGTCCCCAAGTTTAACAATTTGAGTTAATCTTCAAAAGTATTAGAGCTTCTCAGAGGTCCTGGCTTCTCCTTCAGACAGAGCAGAACTTACTCTGAAACAAAGTAGGTTCATCTGGATGCTCAGGTGTTGTCTACTTGCTTAGTTAATTGTAGTTCAGGTGCTCATGTTTTTGTGCCAGTATATTTGTCAGAGAATCTACAGTTCACTACAGTTTTGTGCAAGTTCCCCCCGCAACAAAAATGAAATATGGGTTGTGACTGCCTCTTCAAGGAATCACTCCTCAGAAGTCTGAGTTAAATTTAGATTGGGATTTACTGAAGTGATGATTTGGGGAAGACACCCTGTTGAGAGCATAGAGGCACAAAACCAGAACAGAGTAGATCCTATTTGTAGTTTACCATAGCCTAAGAGGAATACTGTCTGAATGCTGGTTCTTTCAAGCCACAAGCAGCCCTGTCAGAAAAACAATTTAAAAAGACACCAGCCCACTTTTGAGTTAATAAGTGGAAGCTGTAGTGAACTGCAGAAAGTGAAGTCCTCTGACTCTATTGCTGACTGATATTAGCTGTGGTATTTTTCAGAAAATGGAAGAGAAAAGTGAGATATGCTATTGAGGATTGTATGTTGTTATATATAGTCTTTCTAGTTATGTAAATAATTGGCTCTCCCCTCACCTGCTTGCTATGTCCTAGCTAAACATATGCGTTTAAGTTTTCTGATACTTTAGTGCTGTAATTCTTTGAAATCTAATGCAAATATATGTAGAATGCAAGTATGAGGTTACAAAGCATTGTGGCTTATGGGGAATTTCCATATACATGAGACTTTTAATGAAGCTTCCTATCAATTTCCTTTATGATTCCATTGATCACCCCAGCCTTTGACATGGTATTCTGGTGCTTGGCAGCTTTTCCTTTTTCCTGAATCAAAATTGGCGTGTGGGTATCTTAACCATTTGGATGTGAAAATCTCATTTTCTGTCCTCCAAGGCTATCAAAAATAGTCCAATTTGGAAAAACATGTCTGGTGTCCTTGAAATAAAGAAGAAAGAAAATGAACATGTAAAGCTACAGAATAATCTTGCAATTACTATATGCCATATCCCTGTCACTGCCCTGACTCTTTACATATCCGCCCTGAATTAGTTTAAATAGTCATTAACATTCCACATAGTGCAGTGTATAATAGGGATTGCAGTGCTGATTCTAGGTGAGTGGCAATGTGAACTTCAGGGGGTTGTTTAATATTCATTGTATTTCAAACTTCACTGCACATCTGTGCATTGTTGCATGTGTATTGTGGGCCCTGGTGGCCACTGAACAAGCTTGGCCAAATCTGCCCTCAGTTGCGATGTTAAAAATCTGGATGAATTCCATTCTTTTTAAAAAAACAGAGATACCATATTTACACCACTGTAACAGAAGGCAGATCAGGCCCACTGTTTGTTTCTGGCTGCTGTGATCAGCTGATAGTCTGTGCTTAATGATATTCCAGGCCTATAGGGGTAGCTATACAACTCTATCTATATCTATTCAATTTGCTGATTTTAAATAAACACACTGCACTGAGACTCTTCTTAGGAAGAAATAAAAAAGAAAAAGGAATGAAAGCCAGCTTCCTCTGATTTCAAAAAGGATCTTTTGGTAGAGCCTCCTGGTCCCTAATCTTCCATGTTCTTCTCTGTGCACCTACTCCCCGAAGAGCTTCCCTCGTGCCCAGTGTCAAAGCCTTAGATCCTCCTGGATTTTCTTGGCTCTGTTTCTAGGTAAAATTTTTGCATGGTAGTGCATCACTGTACTTAAAGCACCTCATCTTAGAAGCTGCAAGATCGTCTCTTGCTGTGTGTATTCTGCTGTACTTCCTTGCTGAGTGCTGAAGCCAAGCCTGGTTCTCATGTTGCAGAACGCACCACTACCCACAGAGGAGGTGTATGTCAGGTAGTCTGATAAATCAATTTTTTTTTTTATTTATCCTGAGTTACATCGTTCTGGTTGCTCTTTTCTAATTTGCTTAGTTTATGTTACGCAGCATTCATACGATTTTTCCTGTAGCTACAGAGGTTTCAGGGTTAACTTTATATTGAGCCATATTCAAAGGAAGCTGAGATGCACAAGAATGTTACTGGAATACAAGTTTTTTGTTCATTCCTGTATGTCTGTTGTCAGTAGAAATTATGCTAATAAAGCATGTATGATCTAAGATTACTTACTTCATGGCTCTTGGTATTTAGAAACAGAACATTTCTGAACTGACTGTAAATATGGAGAAAACTTTTATGCTAGCTTTCATCGATAACTAGTTCACTGTATAAGTATAACGTATGATGGTTGTAAGAGGTGCTTTGTGAATATGGCGAAGATGTATTATTTTTAGATACAGCTTCTGGAATTAGGGGAATATATAGAATCACCTTTATACAGTGCCTGGAAAAATAATCTATTTTTCTAACCTCTGCCACCACAGTTTGTAAAAATTGGCATTTATAACAATTCATTCTGAATCACTGACATTGCATGACAGTATATTTATTCTTTCAATGGCACTGGTAGCAAATTTGCTCAGTTCATAATATAGTTGTTTGGTGTTTTTTTTTCCTAGCTGCCAACCCAACCTGGGATCTGAATTCTGATCATTTTTTCCTAACTTCATTGGCCCCGTCCTGCTTGGTAGCAATGATAATCTTAATGAAGGTACATCAGAAAAAAAGTTTATATGACTCCCTCCTTGGGGCAAAGGTTAAGGAAAAAATACTGTAATAAAAATTTGAATGGAAAACATTGAATTAATAAAAGTATATTATGCAAGCTGTAATTGATTTGTACAGAATTGCAGTCAGTGGGTGTTGTTTAGGCTGGAGTTTGATGAAATTCAGATACTTTTGGTGTATTTTCCACAAGTAAATGTCACTACTAGCATGCACTCCTGACATTTTCATCTGTGGTTCTGATTCTTCTTATTTACATGAAAGCAACTGAATAAACACAAGAAAGCACTTATTGACTGTCTGTCGTACTAAATGTGACCTGCAAGCTCTTCTTCACAGCTGAAGTACTACTTCATGTCAGCCCAAATCTGTAGTTATGCTTCCGCTTACTGAACAGTGATGCCCATGTTGTTTTTACCAGCATATTGCTGTATACACCTGTGACATCCCTTCCTGACACCTCTGATGACATCGTCTTGAGAAAAGAATGACTGCTTTTATTCTTTTCACTGGTGGTAGTCTACAAAAAGGACCACAACCACCAATTAATCTGTTTAGTACTCTAAGATGAGCAGTGTATACGATCTGTGTTGCACTGAATACAAGTGGGTGTCTTTATCTTTACCTAACCTTAAAGGTGTCACTGAATGACTTTGAAGCCATCTTTCATATTGCAATGGATTTATCTTTGCTCCTTTCTTCTCACACTGCAGCCACATTTACTTGCTCAGCCAGATGACCATTGTATCTGCCAAGAAAACCATTAGCCTTGTTTCCATGTGGTGATGATTTTCATCCTCCCTCTCACATTAGTCACCTTGACCACACGGTGACTGCCCATCAACTTCATGCTTGTCAGGGTTCAGCTTTCATCAGCTCTTCAGCAAAGTGTTGATTTAGATGAAGTATTATGAAGCCTGTGAGGATAGCTTTTTCTGTGTCAAAAAAGTGCAGAAGAAGGTGCAGTCTCTTGTGTGGTTGCTGGTTTTGGCACAGCTGTAGCTTACCAGCTGTCCAAGTTGATTAATTTAAGGAGTGGTAATGCTAGCGAGTGACCTGGACTTTGTTACTTCATAGTGAAAGGGCTTAAGGGCTAACACTAGTTGGCTCAGAAGAAAAAAGATCAGGAGATTGCAGTTTAGACGTTGTTTAATACCATATCAGGAAGACGAATACTTTCTTCTTCTATGAGTCAGCTCTATAGAAAAAAAGAATTAAAGAAACTAAAATTGAAGTGCGATAGCTGGAAATTACTTTGAATGATGAGAATAAACAGAGACCAAGCAAACAAAAAGCCACAAAAGGAGTAAGAACCAGAAGGGCTATGTCTTTTATTTCTTTGGTGTTACGGTGATATGACTCATCCCTCGGTGGCTTTCTTCATTTGGTATTCATTAATCGCTCCACAAATAACTCCCTGACTCATTTAAGCTTGGAGCTAAACATCTCAAATTTTGGAAGAAGTTTCATGCTTGGGAAAGTTGCTGAGCTGACAAAATTGTACATCTCCTAGGTCTCAAGTAGGACACTTTCAGATTTTGCCCCACTGGCCCACAGTTCTTCTTTAAACCTGCCCTAAAGGATACACCTCTCTGAGCACCATAGATGTTCAGTTGCCTTGCTTGTTAAGTGTGGTCTTAAATGTGAAGTAGAGCACTTTAGCAGTCATGTATGTCTCGTAAAATGGAACAGACAAGTGTATTCATTTGTTTTACTTCTGATTTGAAGCAGTGCTTTAAGGGTGAAAGGTTTTTTATCTTACTTCCCAAGTAAGATATCCCAATGGAGGTTCAGCTGACCTAAACTGTAACACTATTTCTGGCTGTGCAAGCTGCATTTAATACTCTCTGCTGCTTATTGTGCTGGTTTGCCTGGGATAGAGTTAATTTTCTTCACAGTAGCAGGTATGGGGCTATGTTTTGGATTTGTAATGAAAACAGCATTGACAACACAGGGATGTTCTCATTACTGCTGAGCAGGGCTTATAGAGAGCCAAGGCCTTTTCTGCTGCTCACCCCACCCCACCAGTGAGGAGGAAGCTGTGAGGGGACACAGCTGGGACAGCTGACCCCAACTGGCCAAAGGAATATTCCATACCATAGGATGTCATGCTGAGCATATCAAGCTGGGTGAAGAAGAAGGGAGGAGGGGATGTTCGGAGTGATGGCATTTGTCTTCCCAAGTAACCATTGGGAAGATAAATGTTAAGTTTGTCAAAGTAAGTGTGATGGAGCCCTGTTTTCCTGGGGATGGCTGAACACCTGCCTGCTGGTGGGAAGTCGTGAATGAATTCCTTGTTTTGCTTTTGCTTGCACATGCAGCTTTTGCTTTACCTATTAAACTCTGTCTCAACCCACCTGCACCCCATCCCTTCTCAAAAATTAGGTTGACTCTGTTCTGCTGGTCCATCCCACCAGGGGAGGGTGAGCAAGCGGCTGGGTGGTGCTCAGTTGCTGGCTGGTGTTAAACCATGATTCTTAGGGATCTTAGAAAACTTTTTTTCTGTTAAATATCAATACGAGTTCGGAACGGAGTTGCTCCCGAGTATAGCAAGCCTCGAGGTCTCTGGAGGATGCTTTGCCGGGGGGGGGGGGGGGCTCCGCTAGATGGCAATGTGTTTCCAGATTCTGTTTTCATCTACTTTAGTGGGAGATCTTCCAACTGCATCAGCAGATTTTGCTGGTGGAATAAAATACTGAAAAGTTCCATATGACAAAAACCTTATTTAATTAAATAATCTTGTTTATTTTGTTTAAATTAAAACCACCGTGCATTGTTTTAATATTGCCAGATTAATGTGCAAAAAAAGGATTGTTTTGTAAAATGTATGTTTTCTTTCTCTGCCCCATGCTGTATCATAAAATTTATCTTTGTTCTCACAGTGTTATTTTATTGAGACAGATGACTCTGTGTAGCAAATACAAATAATTATGTCCATTCATAATTCAAATAATACCCTTTTTTAGAGAAGGGAACATCGCAAGTTAATTGTGCCTGTCTTTGTATCGCTTGCTCTGCTTGGCTCTAGGTTAGTTGAAGTTTGCTTTTGAGAGCATCCTGACTCATACACACATAATGTAAACCACCAGTCAGTCCCCTACAGATTAGGGAGGTCTTTGTGGGGCAGAGAGAGGAGTGAGGGAGTGTGAGTGTGTGTGTCTCTGTGTGTGTCTCTCCTGTCAAAAGAGATAGGCAGGAAACACTTTCCCAGTGATAAAAGGCAGGAATAACTCCCTTTTCAGCCTTGGTAGAAGATATTCCTCACTCCTTTATTACTGTTGGGCTCTGGTGCCTTCCTTCTTTACGTGAAGTAATGGATAACTAGAGGCAGTAGGTCCCAGGAGATGGGTGTGGTAATACATGGGGAGCAGGAGGGCTCTGTGCATGAGAGGCTGCATTTCACCACAGAAGCGAAGTGGAATTAGGGTGATGCTGAGGGAGACTGGCTTAGCAGATTTTTATCAACTCATCACACACAAACACGCACACAAAATGAAGCTCATTTTTGAGACAATGAGGTAAGAGGGAACAGGGCTGTGGGAGAGAGAGGAAACCAGCTCCTCCAGGAGCTACAGTACTGTTAAGACCTGGTTCCCAGTGGATGCCTGTGCCTTATGGGGTCTAATAGATATGAGCTCCAATCTAATCTTTGCTGGCAATTGGAATATTCAGAGACTGCTGAGAAACACCAAGTTTCTCTTTCAAGGGGTATCTCAGGTGACTAATAATGTCAGAATACATGCTTTAGCCTCTCCATCTTTGGGACACTAATGCAGTCTCTCTCCTTTTGTTGCCTGCCTATTTCCAAGCAACTTCCTTTGAGACCCCTTTGTCTTATTTGGCTGAAATTGAACGTAAAGTTCAAATATTGTCAAAGGGAAAGAGAGTGGCAGGAACAGACTGAGGTATGGGTACATAGTAAGACTACATAAAAGCAAGTTTTCATCTCTCATGGTGGTGGTGAGGAAAACAGTAAAAAAATTCAATATCTATTCCTCACCTTAAACTTTTGAGGAGACACAAGGTCAGTACTGAGGAAATGAGGCTGAACTGTATCTCCTGCCACACATAAGATGACATGTATTTTAAAAAAGATGTAAATATTTTGGGTGATGGATATTCATCTGAATTGGATTCCTCAGGGTGAATGGAAATGGACTTTATTTTATATGCTGGTGGGCTGCTTCTCTCTCATTTTACCCTCCTTCTAGCCTCCTGAATTGACAACAGCCTGCTAATTTTCACCACTCGGGCACCTGAACAGTTCTTACCAGACACGGTCACCAACTTCGCCATAATAAAGGCAGCTCTGTAGAAGTGCACATTACTGAGGGAATTCAAAAGAGTTGCTTATGTGAAACTAAATCTGTGAGCTGTAAAGCATGCATCTTTAAAGATTTCATTCTAGCATGTTGTTGAGTTTGTTTTGTTTAATTTGGTAAGGTAAGAAAGTATTCACACAATGTTGTTGTCTGCCTAGTTGTAGTCTGTCCTTAGAGAATATCTAGGAATTTTGCAATATATTGGAACACCTCAATCTTCAATTTGTTAAAAGCACCGAGCACTTTCACAACAGTGTTTCAAAAATATGTCTTTTGGTAACATAAATGTGTAAGGTAACATGCGGGCTTGTTGAGTTATCTGAGTCACCAGTGGAAAATGCCTGCTTATTCATACTTCTGTCTGACCAGTGCCATAACTGATTTCCATATTGATAAAAGACAGGCAACATGATTCTTATTTTCCAACACTACGTAGCTGAAGGAAGCCTAAAGTGACCCTTCTTGATTCTTGCTGTATAAACAGAAGTGAAATTTTTACTTCAGTGAAGTTACAACAAAATCCTCACTTACCTCAACAGTGGCCAGGATTTCAGCCACAACACGTGAGCAACTCATTCTGAAGGACTTAAAACTAACTAGGCAAAAAAAGAGGCATGAAAGAAAGCTTTTTTTTTTTTCTTTCCCCAGCCTGGAGGTAGGTGACTGAGATACAGGAAGGTTAGGTGGGACTTTTTGAAAAGCACACAGCTGATGTGGACAGCTACCTGGGAGCTATCAGAAATGCCTATGTATAATGCCAAATTAAACAGGATTTTCAGCAATCCCCATGTACTTCCTATACAACTCTAATAACTCCATTCCTGTGTGAATTGCTTGATGACACCTTGGTGGATGTAGGCATAGAACCACTTTTCACAGCCCTATCTTGACATGACCACTGAGCTTTGTTTTCCCATGCAGTGAGACTGTGCAATGAAATATCTTACTCAAGATAGAAGCCTCATTCAAAAGAAGGCCTGTGACCTTCGTTGTTTTGTACTTGAAAAGTTCTGAGCTGCATCTCAGTCCTGCAGGGAGGTAACTGCAACTGCTACAAAACCAGTATGCAAATGAAAAACATGCCCTAAAACTACTTTGGGAAAAACAAAACCCAGCATGACCCAAGAAAACAGAAAAATCCCCTCCAATCTGCCACCTGATGTCCTATGATTAGTCCTGCAATTCAGCCACCAGTGCAAACCAGACACCTTGAGCACACTGAATGTTCCTGCCTTGCACAATGCAAAACTGCAGATGTGCTCTTTGCAGAAATATCAACCCCAAACTGAAACACCTATTTAAAATTGGAGATGTGGTGGACAACAGCATTGGCAACATGTGTCGCGCAGCATATGAATAAATCACGTCCCATTGAGGGCTAATGAAAGCCTTTTTGATATGCTTAACAATAAATTACTTTTGATTAAAAAGCTTACTGGAGAGACAAATGTAAACTATAGCTAGGTGCACTCACGTTAGACAGTTATGTGCTGAATCTAATTTCAAATGGATAAGTGCTAACACATTTCATTTCCTGCATACTGAGACAATGTTCGCATTTTTTTTAAACAGTAATTTCGAGTGAGTCTGTCAAAGTGCTTGAGTCAGCAACATCGTAAGAGTGTTTGGAAAGGTGATCATGCAAATGGAACTTCAAGTGATTTAATATGCTCACCATCACAGGTAGATAGCTTGATCTATGGCATACTTAAAATGATGGAACAAGCTGTGTACATCAGTGGTGTATTTCAAGCTGTTAGTATTCTTAGCAAATAATGTTTAATATAGGTTTATTTTTAGTCTGGAGAACTTAGCAGGAAGTGTGATGAATAGCAAAATTATGGAAGCAACAAATAAATGAGAGCAGATATCTGGATGTAATAGCAGAGGGGACAGAGAAAATAAGCTGCTGGGCTGCACTGTAACTTTTTTTGAGCTCCTTATACGAAATTGTGTCACAATTGTGATTTCTGAGGAGTATTCCTCAGACTGGAAACTGGCAATCTAAGAGGAATATCATGCGTGGTACTAGTCATCACAGGAAGGGAAGTATGTAACTGCGTGCAACACTGAGTTCAGAGTCAGTGAAAAAGGAAAAGTAACTACCTCACTAATATCTGAGCTAGTGGAAGTACTGGAAATCAGGTGACTTTGTACCAGGCAAGGGTGGCTAAAAAGCCTTGAGGTTAAGGACAGAAGTGTTGTGCACTGATAAAAGCTTTTTAAAAAGTTAGTCTGTAATGATTTTTTTAAATGTAGCCAATTCTTTTTGTGATTCTTTTTGCCCAAAGGTAATTATATTGCATTCTAAACAAAACAGTAGGCATGTAATCCTGTTCTAGCATCATCCTTTTAAAACTCCCAGAAAACATGAGTACTCTCACTCGTTACTCAGCAGCAACGCCCAGAATAGTTATTGTCCTTTGTAGCAATCAGTATAAACAGAATTTTTCACAAAAGAGATGTGTGCTTTTTTTGGAAAAGGATGTAGATGTGCAGGTCTGAAATTCTGAATAGGTAAACACCATTTTTTGCACTTTTGGTGGCACTTAAAATGGTTTTGAAATGCACTGGTAATCCCTAAGTTTTTCAATGCAAAGGCATAGTTTGAAGATAACTGGTATTCTTATTTCTCTTCTGACCAGACTTCAGCCACTAGTGCTGTGATGGCAGCAGTCTATCTGGTTTGGCCCATAGCAGGAAAAGGAGACATGAGGCCTCTGGGCTACACTGAGGAGGGTAGCAGCTGGGTAGACACAGGTCTGTGCTGAATTGAGCAGATACAGTAATACATCTGAACAGCTCCAAACAGCTGTTTTATTGTGCTTTTTTTACTGAAATTTCTACTTCAAAGTAATAATTATTCTTGACTATCATTTGTCTTTTGGTCCAGTCTGGTTGCAAGGAAATTAAAACCCCATTGATTTCCACTGGGATAGAAACTATAGAGAAGTCAACATTGAAAGAGACTCTGGAGATCACCTCATCCAACTGTCTGTTGAAAGCAGAGCCCTGGACTAGGTTATCCAGGGCCTTGTCAAGCTGAGTCTTTAGTATCTCCAGCAAAGGAGGTTCCACCCCTTCAGCCTTTAGTTGTCACAGAATCATAGAATGGTTAAGGTGGGAAGGGACCTCTGAAGGTCATCTGGTCCAACCCTCCCCTGCTCAAACAGGTTTCCCAGTACTGTGTCCTCACAGTGAAGAATTTTTTTCCTATATCCAGATGGAATTTCCCCTGACGCAACTTGTGTCTGTTGCATTTTCTGTCACCATTCATCCTTGTGTAGAGAGTACCTTCACCTCCTTTGCATCTGCCCTTTATATATTGGAAGAGTGTCACTAGGTCTCCCTTGAGCCCTCCCTTCTCTAGGCTGAACAAACCCCATTTCTTCAATGTTTCTTTACATACCGGGTTTGTCAATCTCCTAATAAACTTGGTGGCTCTTTGCTGGACCCTCTCCAGTTCTTCAGTGTCCTTCCTGAGCTGCAAAACAGGATGAATTATTCTAGGTGTGGCCTGACAAATGCCAAGAGGAATAATCACAGCCCTCAAGCTGTTGGGTTACCTTTGGCTGATGCAGCCCTGGACTCTGTTGGCCTTGTTGGTGCCAGGGCACACTGCTCGCTCAGGCTGAGCTTGCTGTCCCACTGGGACCTTCCTAGCAAGGCAGTTAGGTGTCCCCAGCCAAGCAGTTACGTCTAACTCCAGGCTCATCCATCTGTCTGATCTGCTGACTCTTCCTACTCAAGGTATCTTCCCAGGCCCCCCTCCACTACTCTTCACTGCCTCTGAGTGGATCTCTTGTGAGAAAAATCTAAAGCAGAGGGTTAAATGGTTAAATTTTTCTAGTGCAAGGGAAGTAAAAATAAAAATATAGTGCTTCTGCTAAAGGTTTAGAAAAAGAGATAGGCACATCATGTCATGATGAAGTAAGCTTCCTGTCAGAGAAAAAATACTCCAAGCCCAAATTGTACTTGAGCCTGGCCATTAACAAAGAGCCAGCCTGAATACTTACCCATCCTATCTCTGAGGATGGGATGACAGGCTGTTCTTTTCCTGTTTTTTTAAATTTTTTATTTTTAAGGACAGAAGAAGGGAGTCAAATCTAAAAGAAGTACAATGGAGGGTATAAAAGAGGTACAACCAGCTCTTCAGTCCAAGTGACAGCCTCTGTGTTGATTTCATTTTACCTTTTCTGTCTGAAATATTCCAGTCCTTCATGCCAAAACCAATTACATCATAACTGTCCCTCAGCCAGACCAATAGTACTTCTTAACAGAAAGAATGCTACTAAACCATTATCTCAGAACAGTTCTTTTTCTCTAACTTTTCAAAACTGTCATCAGAATTAAGGGTATTATACATACTGTGTTTTTAACTGGACACTGTTTCCAGTGCTCGCGTGGAATATCTAGCATACTGAGACAAATTCTGGTTTTGACAATTCATCACCTTTATTTTACCTGTGGAAAAAACATGTATTATCTTTGTGCTGAGCCCAACTTGGGGTTAAAAAGTACTTTTTTTTTTTTTTTTAATTCCCTAAATCAATCCTGGCCATATTGTTATTAATCTTCTTTTAATAAATCTTAGATTAATCCATGCGCATACACTTTAAACTGCCCTCTACATTTTCTGCAACCCAGAAGAGAACGCCTTGTTGCCAGGATAAAGAAAATAGAAGTGGAAGAAAACATAGTCTGTGCTCCATTTGCAAAATCCTTTGCAAATCTGAACTCCATACCTAATAGAAATACAAAGCAAAAGTTAACATTTGAAAAGGAGAAACTAAATGTAGTACATATTGCATGAACATATTATAGTTACATAAATTATGGGAAATCAAATGCTTTAGAAGAAGACATGGTTTGAATTTACAACATATCAAGTCAGCCTCTGATCTGTAGCTGGGTATAAATGCTGAGATAGTCAGGTAGTGCTTAGGAGAGAAGTCAACAAAACTTCCAGTGATGTATCATTGGATACCTCAAGAAACAAGCAGTATGATTCAGCTGAATGTTTTTCAGAAAGGGCAGGGTACTGTCGCTTTAGGATATCATCACTTCAGAGCACTTCACTTTCCCACTTCTCGCAGTTATGGAATTGGGTATGCAAGCCCCCTGCACAGCACACAGCTCTCACCAGTCATTTCTTCAGCTTCTGCAGTACTGCGTGCTCAGCTCATCACTTGGGTCACAGCAGTCAGTGGATTACAGGGGCATATATATCCTCATTAGAAATCTTCTCGCACAGAGTTTCACCAGGGGTGGTACCCCCTCTTGGCATCTTTGCTACAGCTCTGCTTATGAGGCTTAACAACATAGGATAGGTGCAGAAAGATACTCCAGGAGACCAGGAGTGTGGAGCCTTGTAAGTGAACTGAGTCAAGTCTGACACAAGAGGAAGAGCTGAGATATAGATAACAGTCTAGTTACTATAGTGACGAAGCGGAGTATATGTTGAACCTGACAGTGTCCTTTTCAGCACTTGACATAGTATGTATCTTTTCTAAAATAACAATATAATTTACAGCAGCACAAAAAAAAAAAAAGTAAACGTGTAAACTCTGTATGCTGCTTTCTGGTACATGCATATTTACTTCACAAAGTTACAAGCGGAAAAAACTGCAAAATATCAAGCATAGTAACACAAAAAACCTGCCACTCACTGACAGTAATGCTTTCGTGTAAGCTCTTTGGTTATCTGGCAATACATGGAGTAGAATCTGATCAGTAAAAATAGTCCTGTTTTAACATCACCTCCCAGTTTCTGTTTTATTTGTAAACACCTACTGTTAGCCTCCCTTGTGACACAGCTCCCACAGACCGCATAAAGAACCGCATTATCAATTAATTTGCCTGGCTTCATTTCCCCGCTGTACACCAGTGTCACACTATGCATTAAAATAGCTGTGTCCATAAATTTTCCAGTAGGAAATAAAAACAGAACGATACTTTTTGAAGTCTGAGAACCAATAATATAGACATACAATATTTTCATTATTGCAAGGAGAGAACTCTCCTTTCATACTGATAAAAATGCCTCCTGTTGAAAATTAAAACAGGGTCGCTAGTAATTTTTTCCTAAGAGGCTTTAAAATTTCTTTTTCTCAAGCTTTCAGTGTTCTCTACTGCAATGCATGCATTAATATTATTATTTAATTATTTTCTACTCTTGGATACTATTTCCAAAGAAAGTTAACTATTTGCTATCACACAGTATTTTCTTCAACTTCCATTAAATGATTGCACTTTTTAAGCTCCTCTCACTATGATGCTGTTTAATTCTGCATTCTTCTTCCTTTTAAAAAGATTTTTCCAAGGTCTGAGTCTTCACTTTAGACAACAGAGTTGTCGTTACTCAAAGAACTGCTATCCTATGTGGAGCTTTAATGCAGGCATTAAACATTGATCTGTCTATTGGCTTAAATCTGTATGAAGGAAGAGCTGGGAAGAGGTGTTGTAATGCTAATGCAAAATAGCTAGAGGTGGCTGGTTGGGGACTGCCGCAGGCCATTCTGCAGGGTAGTGCCTCACAGTGGCTGCCCCGCTGGGAGAATACTTCTCCAATGTGAAAGCTCATGCATGTACAATGCTCGTTTAATCTTTGGCTGACTTGCTGATACTGCCAACAGAAGGATGAGTTTGAGCCATCTGCAGTGGTCGTGTTCTGGTGGACAACTTTGTTGTAGGATCCGGTCTGAGATGGCCAACTCATTTCACATAGATTACCCAACAGCCTTCAGATACAGCAGCATTGGTTGTTACTGACCTGGGCTGAATTCAAACTGGCAGTTAAAGCATGAAAGGCTCCATATGCCAGTATCTCCCCTGAGCCATTAGGTGACATATGGTTTCATTCTGAGAAAAATGATGCTAAGCTGATCTGAAATTATGTATGCAAAGGTTAAAGGCATCTTTTGCCCTACCTTGTGGAAGCTTTTTACAGATATTTATATCACAGGGGAGAAATCCATAGTGTGGAAATTATAAATCCCCTCATTTATTTAGTATGTCTGTTCATGCTAAATTGAATGATCAGTGGTATCCTAAAATGACTGAAGAAACCTTCAGGCCTTACAGGCCTTACAGTTGTTTTTTTTTGTTTTATGGGGTTTTTTGGCTTTTTTTTTTTTTTTTTTTTTTTTTTGTGGACAGTGAGAGTAAACATGGTTGCATACTCATTTGTTCTGTTTTCATCCACCTATTTTAATTGCTTATGAAAAATATGTCTATTAGTTTAATTTCCATCCACAGTTACCATGTTACCTGTCCAGAGTTCTTGTATAGCCTGGCCAGCAGGACTCCTAAATATGCCTTTGCTGGTTTTAGCTGATAGTCACAGCTGAACTCCTGTTTCTGTACTGCTCCAAAATATGTCCAGAAAAGCTTTCAGAAAATTTTAGGAGATGATTTGAATATTAGGAGCTATCTACGATTGAAGATCATGTTGAAATTGTAATTTCTTCCAGGCCACAGATAAGTTTTAAAATATTCAATTTTCTTTTCCCATTTGAGTGAGTCCTAGTATCTAAACAACACAGAGATTAGTTTGACCTAATTTACATTTCATGCAATCCAGCAGAAAAAGAATCAGCAGAGCACATTTCCTTCCTCCACCAAATTTTTAAGAAATCTACTAAAAATGAACCTTAAGTACATGAATATTTAGAATAGCAAGGTGACCTCGTAGCTAGGTCTTGACTGCCAGTCTGAAAGACACTGAATGGGGGAGTGGGCCCAGGTGCATTTTCCACTACTACTAGAGTCACCCAAAAGTTTCAGCTGGAAGGAAAAAAAGACTAGGAGGGGCCCAGGATTTGGACTTACAAAAAACTGGTCACAAATATGTCTTCTAAGACTTTTGCAAACACCAGGGAATTACTGCTATGCTTACGCCTACTAGTTCTTATCTAAAATGTTTATGGTATAATCATTTAAAGTTGAAAATATGGCATGAAAACTGGAGCAGACATGTTGATTTCACAGAGAATTTTGGTGTGTTTTTATTCTCCTCACATTTATTTTTTCTTAGTATGCAACATAAGTGCAGATACTACAGTGGGCATAGGAGACACGTCGTTATTCTCAGACATGGGTCTACAACTGTTGCACCAAAGAAATGTTCCTTCTGATTCCCTTGCACCTTCATTGTAAATATGTTCCCAGATGAAGAAAATATGCTTGTTAAGGGAGGGAAATTATATGTGAGAGCATGCCTCAAGAGGAGGCAGAGAATGATTGAAGTTTCAAGAGAAAGCTGTAGGACAAAGGGTCTTCTATAAACCACAGAGAAGCCTGGAGCATACTCTGTGGGATCTGCAGGAAGACATAAAACCGAGGAATAAAAAAGTGTGCACTGATAGAACAATGTAAGCTACCAGGATAAAGATGAAGTGGTTCTGAAGAATGAAAATATTTATCAGACACATGCTGAAAATAAGGGTGTGGTAGTCTAGGAGCCAATTTAGAAAGGGATTCTATCACTAGCTACCTAAATCAGTTCATAAGCAACACCAATGGAAAAGGTGGTTTTAGTCTTTACTGCAAATAAGAGAAAATAGCATGTATTTTAGTAATTCAATTCCACGTGTCATTTTTGTAAACTTATTATAAAATACTACTTAGCCAAAGAATCAGAGTTGGGACTTTTAGACCACCGAGAATGACTGAGCGGATTGGAATGGCTGGCTGCTGGAATAAGTCTAACGACTGAATATATGAGATATAGTATGTGTGTTATCCCACTGTCAGTATATTTTGCTTCACTTTGTTTCTGTGCCATGTCAGTCTTCTGTTTCTTGTTCTACTCTATGCTCTCAGGTATAATTAACTGCAGTTTGGTTGGTTTGCGGTTTTTTTTTTCCTAGAGACATCTACAATAGCTTCCACTCTATGTGTTTGTGTAGCACTCTTAAACACAACCATGAAAAGAGCTGTCAAAAAAGCTGTCATGAGCTGGGCAGGGGTCAGTGCTAATTAACAGAATGACTGGGAAGAGGAATAGCCTGATTCTGAGATCAAGCTTGGGATGTTTGGGCAGAAAAGACCTTGGCAACACCGTTGTTTCTTTTACTGTGAGAGCTCATAACGCCACAGAGGAGAGGAAGCTGCAGCAGTAAAGACGAGGAGGTGAAGTGGACGTGTCAGGATTTCCGTAGTGATGCTCTTCAGGCAGTGGCACTCCCAGCCTGCTGCTTGCTGGGCAGTAAGGAAGAAGAGAGGGCAGGCAGTTCAAGGATCAAGTTCAAGGTTCAAAACTGGGTTGAATTTTTCAGTTGCTTAAAATTTTTACAGTCTTATTGAATTTTAAGTGAAAATCAACATACTTTAACTTAATAGAAGCTAGAAAGCCTGAAGGTATAGGTGGGGATGGAGTGAGGAAAAACCCACAAATTTATCTGTTCATAGGAGACAGAGGAGAGAAGCCACTCATGGTATTGCCCGAGTATCTTCTGAGCAGAAATGACAGCTGATGATCATTTCATTAAAACTGGTTGTACTGTCCCAAGACTGATTTCTAAGTTTTCCATGGGAGAACAGAGCTGTTCTATCCTGTTCTACCCTGCCTTCCACAGGGAAAATTAATCATTTACATTCAGAGTCTAAACTTCAGCTAAACTGCGTGACCTTAAAGATTACATATGTCTCTGCAAGGTGCAAACTGGGATCTGATATAAAATTTAGACCAACGGCTTGGTATCTGGATATAGAGCTTAGTAGTATGACTCAGGTTTTAAGCACATGGTTATTCTAGTGGATCTGCTCTGATTTTTGCTGTTTTATACTCCAGGGCTGTAAATCTTTTCCACTTTCCAGTATTTTGCCCCTTAGAGAGGCTCATTTTTTTAAAGTTACATGCTGATCTAGATTTTAATATAATTATGAACAGAACACGAAGTGTATACATTTTAAAACCTTTTAACATGATACAGTTAAACCAACATTTGGGTAACAAATTATTATTTTACAGAGGTTAACCAAGGTCTTTCTCATTTCTACATCTATTTCCAATAGGTGGCACTCCAACAATTTCTGTAAATATTATGCTGTTTTGAGTCTGAACTCTGGCAAATGCAGAAGAGTCTGTGTAAATAATGAAAAATTGATTTGTAATTCTTCTGTTCTAGACATCGCACTGAAATCTTATGTGTTTATGAATTATACGTTCAAGGCTGTAAACTGGGGAAATTATGGGGAGGAAGAGAAAGAAATTTGTGGAATTGTTGGTTTATAAAATGTGAAATGTGCTATGGTAATTTGATTTAGTATTCTCCAGTCATCTCCTGAGACTAGTACAGACCTTGCCCAGGAAGTCTGGAGTGCCTGGAGTGGAAGCAGCTCTCCTGCCTGGAGTGCTCTGGTGTTTGATTCAATGAAGGACAGATTCTTCTGGCCCTCAGAAGAGCTGCTGCCAGTGAGAGAGAAGGGGAAAGAATAGAGTTGAAAGAGAGATCAGATTACAGGACACAAGAAGGAAGGATGAGGCTGGATTTACCTAAATTCACAACAATGATAAAATATTCTGAGTAGGATGATGTGCTTACTCCTAAAGCTGAGCTGACTCCAACTCCCTGCCATTCTTTGCCTGATGAATGAAGCTGGGTGAAATCCTGGCAACACTGAATGTGATGGCAGAGCTCCATTAAGTTGAAAGGGCTGAGATTTTACCTTGTGGCACTTTATCCTCCATCCACCTATCACCATCACCTGTGCCATGGAGAATAGCAAAGCTGTAGGAAAAACCATGATTTTTTCTGAATGCTCTTTAAATCTAGTTTAGCAAAAAAAAAAAAAAAAAAAAAGGTTCATGTGTTTCAGTTTACGTGAAGCAAATTTGGTGACTCACTGTGGTCACTCTGTCTGCCAAACAGAGGAAGGACATACAATTCAAAAGACTGAGGCATCTTGTTCCAGAAGAGCTTGATCTGCCAAGCAGCAACATTATGACTGAGACCTTGTTATGCTGCCGGTATTCTATGTGCTTCAGTTTTATTCAGGATTGTCAATCTTGAACAGTGAAACTTTGGCAAAGTGAAAAAATAATGCCTTGGTGATTTCTTAGTTTATGGGTGCTATTTTAGATATTCAGCCTGTCATTCTGGGTAATGGTTCAACCTTCCCTCTCCCCAGAATCGGCAAATTGAAGGTGAAAAAAGTTTCTGAGTTATCACACAGTATATTAACAAACTGCTAGTTCCAGTTCCTAAGGGACAGTTTGGCATGGTTAATGGAGGTGGCAAGCAAAATCCCTGAAGGGTAAAAATGTTGTTTAGCTAAACTTGCTGAAATCTGGCAAGCCAAAAACAATATTAGTTGAGAAGCTTTGGCATTGTGTCGATTTAGTTTCATTTTTGCAGTAAAGGGCACAGGATTTGCCTTCACTGAAGGTTTACTTGGGACACAGAGAGCTTTACCCTATATTAAATGTATTATTTTTAATTTTGATGGGATGAGTGAGCACCAATACACACAAAAAAACCCCATAAATATCCATTGCCTGAATGTGAAGAGCTGTTTATAAGCACATAATAGGGAACTTTTTGGAATATTAATGGCATTGTAGAAAGTCTACCCTTTTGACAGCTGCTCAGATTGCTCCTTTGCCATGCCCTTCAAATCATGTTTGGTCAGAGCACCTCACTGTCTTTCTGTGTTGTCTATATTTGTGTTGATCAATCTGTCACACCAAGTTAAACAATACTACAGCTGGACAGTGCAATATATTTTTAGGTTTCTGGAAAAGGTTTGTGCCCTATGTAAGAGCTATGGAGGAAAGACATCATTATGGAGGAATCCTAATTGTAAATTGAACCACATAATTTCCTCCATCCCCAAATTAGCAGTATAAGGTAAGAGAGATTGGATTTCAAAAGCTGTGGCACTCTTCCCTCAGTTCCAGTTTACTTGTCCTTGATTCATCTGGAGAGAAAACAAGCATGTTAAAAGGCAGTATAAAGCAGATAGTTTCCATGTACAAATAAGCATCTCTCAGCCTCATGAATGTTTGAAAAATCCAGCTATTTATCATGTTACATTCTTGCTCATTGCCCGGTTTCAGATATCAAAGCAATATGATCATACTTGTCAGGCAGAGGAATGAATTTCTTGTTGTGCCTTCCTGGTGAAGGGTTCAACATTGCAGCTCCTCCTTGGCCTCAATTGTTCATCCATCTTGCTGTCCTACAAGGGCTCAGATTTGGCTCCTTTGATAATTTACTTGTTTTAATAAACCTGAAAAGTGGTTGACTGGTCTGTGTAGACTAACCCCAACTTTTCCTTAGTGCTGACCAAAATGGTTCGCATGGTCTGACTCTCTGTGACAGCTTCAGCTGGGAGTTTAGGACTCCCAACAGATCAGCTATAGCAGATTTAGCTGCAGCAGTTGTGGAAGCTACCACCCCCACTTGCCCATTCCTCCTTACCAGCTGCAGGTTACTGCATTCCCTAGCCAGGGTGGCAGAATGGAAGTTGCATTTGTACTTAGTTGTCCCAGGTCAAGGACAGATGTTTCAGTGCAAACCCTTCACTCTTGGCTTAAAGTAATTCACCAGATTGTACCTGTATGCTTAGATGGGCTGGGAGCCTGGGAACCTGGGAGGTAGGCAACTGGGACCAACAGTTGGGTGCTGCAGTACTAAATCTGCCAAAACACCTGTTGTGGTTTAACCCCGGCTGGCAACTAAGCACCACGTAGCCACTTGCTCACTCTCCCCACAATGGGACGGGGGAGAGAATCAGAGGAGTAAAAGTAAGAAAACTCATGGGCTGAGATAAAGACAGTTTAATAGGGAAAGCAAAAGCCACGCATGCAAGCAAAGCAAAGCAAGGAATTTAATCACCACTTCCCATGGGCAGGAGGGTGCTCAGCCTTCCCCAGGAAAGCAGGGCTCCATCACATGTAACGGTTACTTGGGAAGACAAACGCCATCACTCTGAATGACCCCCCTTCCTTCTTCTTCCCCCAGCTTATATACTGAGCAGGACGTCATATGGTCTGGAATAGCCCTTTGGTCAGTTTGGGTCAGCTGTCCTGGCTGTGTCCCCTCCCAGCTTCTTGTGCACCTGGCAGAGCTGAGAGCTGAGAAGTCCTTGGCCAGTCTAAGCACTACCCAGCAACAACCAAAACATCAGTGTGTTATCAACATTCTTCTAGTACTAAATCCAAAACACACTATACCAGCTACTAGGAAGAAAATTAACTCTGTTCCAGCCGAAACCAGGATAACATCTCTGTGGGAGCCCTGGAAAACACCAAAAATTGGAAATTCTGCCTTGTGTTACACCAACAGATCAGTTTTTGAGCCACAGAACTGCAGCTGTTTGGCAGAGAAGGAAAAATGAATTTACCATTTAGTTTTCACTTATTTAAAAAAAGCATCAAATCTATCCTGGTATTCTGACTCTTTTCTCTCTCTTTTTGCTTTGAACTCATCAAAACCCATTTCAATTTAGCTTTT
Source organism: Egretta garzetta (assembly GCF_000687185.1). Classification (NCBI taxonomy): domain Eukaryota; kingdom Metazoa; phylum Chordata; class Aves; order Pelecaniformes; family Ardeidae; genus Egretta; species Egretta garzetta. The sequence goes on along the minus strand of NW_009258296.1, from coordinate 116,917 downwards.
AGCTTGGCTATGAATAAATCTGTGAAGTCATTAGTGGGGAAAATGCATAATGCTAAAATATTTTTACATATGCATGTGCTGTGTTTAATACTGATATTTTCTACATTATGTTTAATATATTGAATATACAAGTAATATTTCTGTTAATTATTGCTCAGCATTTTACTTTTTCAACTGTCTTTATGTTTTTTATGGTAGTCTATGCCTTCACAGAGTTAATTTTTAACAGAACATGCCTTGCATTTGATGTATTAAAGACCTAAGCTATATGAATGTATGTGCTATAGAAAGAAGGCTTGGGGTTTTTTGACAGATTTTTTTAAAATACACAGTTCTCACAAATACAACTTGATGTGAAATTTTAGGATCTTTTAAAGACTTCCTCAAAAAAGCAATATTGCATATGCTCTTGAGTTCTGTATTATGACATAACAAAACCTTTCTTCAGAGAGTAGGTAAAATAATGTCAATATATTACCTGGCAGTTGGTGAAAGATGCTAATTAAAGCATGAGTTTCGTTATTTGAGCTTATTAACCTATCCCTGACTAACAAGGCAAAAGCCCCCTGAGTTTGGGAACTGAACTAGACTGTGTTAAACACTTTTGCCCTGTGAGAATTGCTTCTTTTAATGATGCTTCCTCTCTTTGGAGACAAAGAAACGTTAAATGTTGTCAGTACCTGCCTCCCCAGTTTCTCTTGTAGCTCTGTCTGAATAACTTTCTGCTTTTACTTATTCCCTGGATGGAAATTTTATTGAAATCTCAATTGCTTGTAAATTGGATCTCAAACTATCTTTTGAATTTTATCTAGAGGAAACATAGAGCTACTGAGAATGACTGTTCCTCCTTACCTCTCTCTTCATGCACTCCTAGTAACTCCATAGGCAGTGAGTTATTATTTTACTCACTTGTGTAGCACCTTTGCTCTGCTAGCTGACTAAGATATTTATGTCTTGTTGTGTGACTTGAAGGTCATTAGCACTGGACTCTGAGAAACTGCCAATGAAGACAGAATTTTTAAAAGTCAGGACTCCTTACCAGTCCTGCTAATTTGATGAAGGAGGCACACTTAACTGATTGAGATTCATAATGAATTTGCTGCATTTCCTCTGCCACTAGATGTAGTCAGAACTAGTCTTAGGGTTTCGAATATCCCCCAAAAGCAAGGGCTTCCCAGTCAACCCTCAGAGCCTCACCAGGGCTGTAGCGAGGAAAGGTTAGCCAAAAGATGACTGCTCATCCTCAGGTCACATGAATCATTGAATGAAAAAAGTCAGACAGACTGAAAGTCATGTTTTAAGGCTGATTAGGGACTTCAGATGCAAAAGAAGCTTGAAGCCTGCAAAGTTGTGGGAAAAGGCCCAAAAGCTTGAAACTCCAGAACAATTAAGAACTCAGCATTTTTAGTGATTAATCTCTTGATTTTAAAAGTATTATGGATTTCAGGAAGGATAGTCCAAGAAATTTGAATGCCACGGATTGGCAGTACCAAGGGGTTTTCTGTGCTTTTTGAGTTAAAAATTGGCATTACCTTAATGAGAACTGCACCATAAATTCTGAGAAATGTTAAAATAGGGAAAAAGGGCACCTGAGAAAGCAGGCTTCAAAGAACACATTCAAGATTTTCATTTAAACAGTCTTTTATTTGCCTGGAGAAACATACAAAACGCGTTTAGAAGCTTTCTTTTCTGGATCTTCTGTTTGGCTCCGGAGCACTTGTTCTTCTGCTTGGTACTGTGACTTGGCACTGTTGCCTCAAATTTAATTTCCATCTTTTATTTCTCTCTTGCTTATACACTCCTCCTCTTGTGATAGAGCTGCATGGGAACACTGAGGAGAAACTTTGTCTCGTGTTTGCCCCATGACTGCCCTACAGCCACAGCTGGTTGCATTTGGGACTGACAGGACAGCAGCAGGAGTTCTCAAGCAGCATCTGTCACATGCAATTTCAGGGTGGCAGGGAAGAGAAAGTCAGAGTGTGTCTAGATTCCTGTCCTCAGAGCCCCTTTTGATACCCTAAGGGTCAAAAAGACCCCAAATGTAAAACGGCTTACATGCATAAGATTTAGGCCTTATTGTCTAGCTTGTTGTTACTTTGCTAAAATTAGTATTGTCTAGTTTGCTGTTGCTTTGTTATTAGCTTTGTCTAGCTTGCGGTTGCTTTGTTAAACTCAGTAGTGTCTAGCTTAGATTTTTTTGTTCTTCTTAAAGTCTGTAGTATAGTTACTTAGTGAATTTAGAACCCTATTCAAGGACGGGGAGAATCGGGAGGGGATGAAGCAAAAGATAATAATGGTTTGCCAAGGTTGCCAGACTAGAAGGAATGAGAACTAATTGATGTAGAAAGATTTGTGGCTCCTTACAAAGGACAGTTTTTTGATAAGAACCAGGTGTTTACCTCAAGAGCTGGTCTACACCAACCCTGCAGTTTGGGCAAGAGCCAAGGAGCAACTGAGTCTGCGCAAGAACAAGAGGTTACTAGCGGTGGCAAAGAGGAGCCATCAGCCTTCATCCCCACGACCCCCGACGACCACCACCAGGAGGCACTGAGCAGGCGCAGTGGGGAGGGACTTATGGAAATGACCTCCTGAAGCTAATTTTAATACAAAGCGGAGACAGGTTATGCATATGTATAGGCATATCGGAAAAATTCATACATATGTAATACTTTGCTACATATAAACGGACAAGTTGCCACTTGATGGTATGCACGTTAGGTGGAGCGATCCCCCGTGCATCCGGTGCCGTGAATAAAGAATGCCTGCCTTCTAACACTACATTGGTGTTATGAGGTTCATTCTTCCCGATTTCGGTGACACTTTCCCAATGGCTACTCATAGACCTAGTGGGCTGTTGCTCCTGCTGCTGGTAATCGAAAGGCAGCTTTAAGTATCTGGGGGAGGCTGTGAAAAGTGGGGTGAATAAAGTTTGGGTGGTAGCTTTGGCTTTTGGCCCTGCTGGCAGGACAGCAGTTATGGAGGCAGCTGCCCTGGGTGGCCATCCCTCTCGCATGGCCTTCTTGCACTGATCTGTGTGTTTCTTTGGCACTTGGAGAAGAAGGTGGGGCTCCCCCCATTCCCCTTGCACAGTGACACAGATACAGAGGTGTAAAATGAGCCCCGCAGAAAAAGGCAAAACTTGGTTGCAGGCTGAGGGAGCATAAGCTCAGCTTGCCAGTGCTATCATGGGGACTTGAATGTCCCTTCTTTGACCTTGCTCCTCTGATACTCCACCCCTACCCCCCTCAAGAAAAAATCCCAAAACAACAGAAAACCAAAACAAAAGAACAAAAATCTTTTGCTCTGGAAGCAGCTTTATTTTGTGTTTAAAGCTTCCTAGAAGCTGTGTACCTGAGTCTGCTGGGGGGGATGTGCAGGATCAGTGTTTTACATTCCCTAGCATGGTTTTCCTCTCTGATGTATTCCTCCTATGGCTGGCAAACAGCCAGGTGAAATTGTGCAGAACACCAAATATTAAGAAACCAGGAGACAGAGCACTGTGTCTGTGTTGCATCCAGACTGGAGAAGGGGCATTACAAACCAACATTTTCCTGAACTTGAGATTGGAATTGCTGAAGCATTTAGGATGGTGTGTCTGTGTGTACTTTTCTTTGGAACAGAAAATCTTATTTTTCACTGTAATTCTGGTCCACCATGGGAAGGCTTTCTTCTTTTTTCAGTTACAACTGATTAAATGATGCTGCTAGGAAAACTATGTTTCTCACAGGTAAAATTTACATACATGTGTTTAGCTTGGCTTACTTTTTAATTGACATGTTAATCTGGAGTAATTTGAAGCATCTGAAGGCATAATTGACTTCTTTTACTTCTACTTGTTTCCAATTATTATAAATTAATTTCCTGTGACAAGTCTTTCAAGTATTATTTTCTTGCTAGAAAATGTATATGTGCAAGTCGGCAACTGCTCTGCAGCTTAGGAGATACAGCTTGCAGATCAGGGATACACAGTAATTACATGCCAGATCAGAGCAAAGCTCAAGCAGCCTGTCACGTTGACTAGAATTCATGGTAGAAGGCTGTATTTTTCCCAATTCAAATTTTGCTCTAGTCTCTTGACAACATAAATAAAGCTCCTGCATTCAAAAATCCTGCACCTTGACTGTGAATTCTTGTTGCCTACTTGCCAACTGAAATACCAGCCTTTCTTAAGATGCATTGAGGACTGGCAGCCAGAAGAATTTGCACTTGAATGGGAGCCCTTACAGCTGAGTGCCAGAGATTCCAGGTAAGAGAAGATGGCACTGATGGAACTAAGTGTACCTGCTCAAATTTGCTGGCTTTTATTGAAAATGATGGCTCAAATCTAGCAGTATTTGGGCTAGTCAGCATTACACATTTCAAAGGCAGCTTCCTGGGAGAGATGCTAGCCCTGTCATTGGGGCTAGCCGTTTTCCCTGGTGATTCCAGGGTATATAATGGCAGTGTCCAAGTTAAACTATAAACACAGCAGCTAATGTAGTTGAAGGTATACTTACTTTCTGCATCCTTTAATCTTTGTAGTGATATATTCGTCAAGAGCTGTCAAAATGCCTGCAGTAAAGCTATAAGATACATGTGTACCTACTTTAAGATCTTCTTCAGAGGTGCCTTGGAATAAAAAAAAAACCAAACTGTTTTGGTTTTGAGGATATCCTTTAGTGCATCTACCAATTAAAGCAATAAAATATCCCATAAGACACTAGTATCTTGTCAGAACACAGTGAAGTGTTATATATTAATTACTTTCATGTATTGCTCCTAATTATCTGTAATGGCCAAAGGTAACCAAACCGAAAATAAACAAAGCGTATGCAGAAACTCTCTTGACCAAACACATGCTACAGAATTTCGATATGGCTCCAGAGGGGCTTATTATGGCTTGGAAGTACTGAAATTTGCCTGTAGTTTAGGCATAAAACCTTTCAAACATGGCTGCACTCTGTTAGTTTGTTGACAGACTCATTCCACACAATTGTCAGCCCCCTAGTACATATTATAGAGGGGTCATTAGTTCTGGGAAAATGGAGTATTTGTCATCACTGCAGTAGAAGTCTGTACATATCATAAATGGAGCCTGAAGGGATTTAGTTCCAGGTTATTAAGTGTTCATTTGAGATGGTGGATAATAACTGCTGTTTCTGATATTTTAGATTGGACTGCCCTTACTGCTGATAAGGCTGATTTTCAGTGACTGTTAGTCTTGTTATTATAAATACATACTTAATGATTGAGGCAGTATCAACAACATCAGTAAACTCATGTACTGTCCAAAAGCTACAAAGTATCAATTCATTAGTCAACACTTTATCATTAACTAAGCTCTAACAAGAACCCTGCTGAAAAAATATCCAGGAATGAGACAGCATTGTTATTTGGAACTTTGTACATATAAAAATGAACAGTTGTGCAGGTTTGTTCGCTTATTAGAATACATATAAAACCACTGACACAAACCTTACAGAATAAATTTCTGTAAGAGAAGCTGAAGTGGAATAAACATCATCCTGAAAAAAATTGAAATTCATATATCAGGGAAACACAAGCACTTTTTCAAAAGGTTTGTCTGAAATAACAGTTGGCCACTCCAGTAATGTTGTCTTTTTCTTGCCTAATTAGACTCATAGCCTATACTGCAACCTCAAACTCTAAAAGCAGTGATGCAACTGTTAACTAGAACAGCACATTAGAGGGAGAAAAATAACATTAACTGTCACAAAATCTCTTTGAAAACATAATTTTCTGCTGCTTATTTGCAAATAGACAGTACTGACTGAGCCTTGTGTATCAGTATTTCACAGATATGATTCCTCTGTGTTAGATACTAAATCTAATAGAATCAAGAACTTTTCACTATTAAGTCTATTTTTTTAACTGTTCCTTATGACTGAAATATATTGGGAAGTCACAGTTCTGATCAAATGGCACACCAATGTTCAGGCTGGATATGCAGTACAATCATAGAGGAAACCAAACACAAAGGGGCTTTAAAAACTTGGCCAAAATAGTTAAACTAAATATTATCTTTCAGATTTGCTCCTATATCTTTTTTCCCCCTTTGATTTTTGTCAGATGATTATTTTATTACTGCAGTTGTTTGAAATTATATCTCTCCCTGATGCTGCTGCTGTTTGCTATGGAAAAAATAGTGACCCTGATTGTGAACCTCTGAAGTCATACCATTGTGAGTAGACCCATTCAGGCTCAAAATTGGCCATGAGTACCAGGTAAAGATTAAGAAATGTCTCTCACATTTCAATAGTCACTAGTAGGAAATGATTTCATTTAAGGAATTGCATTTGAGAGAAGTATACTTAATTATGGAGGTAGCACAGAGCAACCTATTGTTAAGTTTGGCTTCCCTGGTAATATAAATCTTTTTCAGGCTATTTGTCAGACTGTCATTTTGCAGGCTGGAATTTTCGCTGCTTTGTGTCCCCCTTAGCTTGAAATATGTTTAAGACTCCAGCCACTAAATAGCACACAGATAAATACATGCACCCGAAATAGATGGGAAATAGGAGGAAGAAGCAGATTTTTGTATTGTCAGTCCTGACTACTGAATTTTTGTGTGCAGTTTTGTCTCAAATGTGTAACACCATGGATCACTCTTGTCCTTCTCTGTAAGAAATAAGTAGTATAGTAATGTTTAATTCATGAAAGGAAGTGTAAGATTTTCAGGAAGTATAAGATTTTCTAGAGCTACTCTTTCTTTCATCCCCATTTATCTACAGATGCCCTTTTCAATCCACAAGTATTTTTTATGTACAAGCTTGATGTGATTTACTGTTCCTTATTCACACTGTGGCAGTGAAGCCCTATTCAAGTGCTGTTTAATAGGATAGGTAGAGAACAGCATCCCTCAGGACACAGCCAGTTTGTAACTAGGAGGAACATTTGGGCTAGGAAATTGGTAATTATCCTCATAGTCCTATCATTTAATTGTAGAACTGAACCACACATAGCTGTTTGATGGTTCCAGAAGCCAGGTCCGTGTTAGGTTTTATTGTAGTGTGGGTAAACTCTGTCCCAACACATGCAGCTCCAGTAGGTCAGCTGATCAAGCTGTGCAGAGTTATGCACGCTAACACATCTGCATGGCTGTATAATTAAATTATCATTCTTGAGCTCAGTTGTTATATCTACCAAGGTCCAGCTTTAGATCTACATGAAACTTATTAATGTGCTTTGATCCTATCTCTACTGTTTTGGTTGGATTATACTCACCTACATTAGCAAGTGACTCGGCACATCACCATCAGCTCAGTAGATCAAAGTGGCTGCTGCTGAGGTCCTGACACTAGACCAAGCATGGTTCAGGGGTTTACATCAGATTCAACCTAATTTGGTTAGTCAGACCAAATATCCCCACCATGCAGGTGTCTCAAAACTGTCTGAAGAGCTAGTGCTTGTCTCAGATCCTTGGAGGCTAGGGTCCTTTGGTGTGCACTGGGAGCATAGCTTCTGTTCTGCTTCAGTCTTCTGTAAAAGAAATCTGGTCTGCCTGCCTTAAATTTGCTCTGTGATCCAAACCAAATGGTAAGTGCAGACAATCAAGGGTTTCATCTGAAAAAGGCTCTCCTGCCCTGAATTTAAGTGCTAATTCAAGTGTAGCAGGTGACAGGTGTTGAGCTGCTGCTTATTTAAACATGTCCTGTCTGTAATTGGTTATGTGGGTGCTTCTGGACTGTGTCTGAATGAAGTCAAACTGCAGTTCCATGTGGTTTTTGTTCACCCTTTTGACTGCCTTGTTTTGAGCAAGCTGGACTTCAACAACTGGCCACAGCTCAGAGACAGTTTAAGAAAGCAATCCGTGGTGTCTCTCAAGTGTTAGTCACTGGTTCCCAGGTCAGATGCGGCACTTACGAGTAACCATGTGAATGAGTGTAGTATGCGTTCATGTTATCTGCTGCATACATAAATCTAGGCATGCTAAGTGGGTGTTCTGCAGTTGACATCAGCGCACCAACTTAAGTGCATTACCTCATAGGTATGATCCACACCTATTGCATCATATATCATATGATTAAAGTCCCATGACCAAAAACATTAGTCTCTGCCCTTATCCTGTATGATTTCAGTTGTTCTTTATTGGCTTAGACAAGTGTTGGACTGGCTTATATGCAGATGTAAGACACAGTAATGTCTTGCTAGTGCAGGCTCAGGGTGGTACTGATTATGCACGCTAACTGATACTCAATTCCAATTCTTTTTCTATTAGTCAAATTAACAAACTCCAGGGAAAAATGTACCTGGATAATTAGTTCTTCTTCTCAAATAGCTAGTCCAACTTTATTAATATAGCTATTGTAATCTAAATTTTCATTTGAGTCTTCTATTTTTTTTTTCATTGGAGAAGGGAAGGAACTAGGGACAAGGGAGGAAAAAAATGCTGTTGTTCAGCTGAAGGGGCCTACTCTTGGAACAGCTTATGCTCACTGGATATCCTGTTTTATCAATAGGGGCTGTGTATATGAATGAGACAGATCTTTTCTAATATAGCAATTCAGCTTCAACTGGCTTTTGTTCTCCTGCTTTTTTTCATAAAAGCCAGGTTTGACATTTTTAGGCATGCCTGAAATGCCTAAATTCAGGCTTGAATTTCACTTATCCAGTAACTAAAACAAAAGGACAAAATGCTATCCATCACCTTACTGTCTGCTTTCAGCTTTGTAATTTGCAAGCAACATATCTGGCTGCATCCAGCTGCTAGACTTTATTATTTCTAGTACTTGATTCCTTTCTAAATCTGGTTGTATGTGCAGTAGCAGTGAAAATAGATGAACACCCACATCTGGGCACAGAAAGCCTCTGGTGTTCCATATCACAGAGGTGGCCAGAATACTGTTGTCCTGTAAAATATGTGTTAGAACAGGTAAGCATGACTAATGCATATGCACTGGAACTGCTCACAGAGAGCTGGTTTTGACTAAGAATGGGAGGATTTTAATCCGTCGCACTTGTGATACCCACCCTCTGTGCTGTGGTAGATGTATCAGAAACCCATTCATGACTGAAACGGGTTCCATGTACTTGCAAAGATAAATGATGCCGGTGACACTCCTCCAGCGTGTCAGTATGATGTTGCCTGCTTGTAGTGGAAGTGATTTCACACATCCCTTAACCTCCTCAGAGCTCCTGATGGAACAGCTACTGCTCGGGGACCTAAGGAGGTGATTGGGTACTCTCCAGGGAGTGCTGAAAATTTCTGTGTGTGGATTGCATCTATGTGTGTCTGCTCTTTTTCCTGTGTCTTATATAACTTCATAAACAGCCAGATATGCTGTCATAGAAGTCTTCCTAATAATTAAAAACATTGGCATTAAATGTAAAAGAACAATAAATGCTTATTAGGCTGGCTTTTCTTGGATCTTCTCTCATCATGCTGGGATAGGGTAGGGAGAAGCTGCACTGCTGTGGGTGGCAATATGACACCATAAAGCAGTGGTTAAGTTTGCAGATCTAATAGACCTTGTTTTCAGAAGCAGGGAATCTGGCATTTCTCCATTACAATAGGCCTTGTCTATGTCCTTTAGCTACCAATACAGAATAGTGAACTACTATGTTTTTTATGTAAATGGCAGCAGGTTCAGGCCCTGTTTGATATTCTTTGCCAGAGACAGTGTTTAACTTGTGTGGCAGCAAAAGAACTTTTTTGAGAACAGTGTGAAATAAAGGAACGCAGAAGAAACAAACCAGTCTCCAAAGGCAAAAGCAGCTACAACTTTATTATTTTTCAGCATTGCTTTTCTAATAGAATAAAAACACTGGCAGAAACAAATGCTTTTTGGGTTGGGTTACATGAAAAGAGACTGATTCTACATTCCCTTGAGTTTTCAATAACCAAATAACATTTTATACATTTTTAATTGTTCTTATCCTTCATGGAATAACAAGATTTTTGTGATAACTAATATTTTTGTGATAAAATTTTTTCTATGGGAGAATGTCACTATGTAAAAGCAGAAACATTCTGTAAAATTGTGTGGTTTAATGACATGTTTTAAAATGATAAAAAAAAATTCTGTGAGGTCAAAATGGTTAAATTTTTGTTTTGTTTTGAAATTTATCGAATATATTGCTACTGACTGCAGTGTAACCAAAGATGCAAGGTAAAATTACATCTGGCTCAATATTGTTACAGAAAAATAGTTGTTTAGACTTCTGACTCTTCTTTTGCGTATCAGAGAGATTAATTGAAGAGATAACGAGTAAATGTTTTCATCCAAAAGACATGGTATTTAGATACACAGACATACAGGTAAACAGAACACGCTGTTACTACCCTGTGTTCAGTTATTCCTCCTTGTTTTCCTCCCTGTTTCACCTGATGTGGAAGAAGATGAAATGCAGCAAGTGTTTGGATTAGTGCACACCAGGTATGGCAAGTAATACCTTGCAAAGCATTCCTGTGCTGTTATGATGAACTAACTCACTGCCTTCTGCTTCAAACTCTCTTTCATATTCACTTGCTCTGACATTTCTCAGACTGGTTCATAATAACCTCAGTAGTCTTTTTCTTACCTACCCCATGAAAGTCAAAATCCTTTCCTCTGTTCATTTAATGATTAAGATCTGTAAATTTTCTTATATGTTGATCAGAAAAGCTCATTCTTTTTTCCCCCTGATTCCGTTAAAGAATAAATTTCTCCTCCTGTCCAGCTGGTCAAACTAATCCTTAACTCTCTTCACTGTGGCTCGTCAAGACAGGCAGTGCAACTTCTATCTGCATCAGGCCTGACTCTGAGAGCTCTGTAAATGGAAATGTGCAATTTTGCGTGCAGCAGTCTAAATGTATTATTCCTGTTGAACAAGCAATCCTCTTTCCTAGAAATTTGTTGTTGTCACTTGGAAATGCAGAGTTACATAAGAAAGTCCTGCTGCATTGCAGTAATAATATATCATGGAGAAATAAAGGTATCTGCTTCTAATTTATGCCTTTGCATTTTTTTCAAGATGATGTACTATGGCCTTATTCTTGCACCCAGTTTCAGTAGGACTTTATTAGTAGCTCCAGTAAGTAGTCTGGGAAAGGACCTTTTGCTTGTTCAGCAGTATAACTGCTGGTTTAAAGGTGCATACAGAAGGTCAGAGTCAGGCCTAATGCTTTCTGTGTTTTCACAGTGACTTTAAGCAACAGTTTTATCTGGAGAGGGAAGAGCCTCGATGGACAGCAGTGTCATCTGTTCTTTCTGCGTTTCTGAGTGAGCCTGGACCTGCCTTGCTCGGCCTTCCAGCCTCAGAGTCCATTCTTGGCGGAGTCTGCAAAGAGAGGGCAAACGCTTAGCAAGTACTGAGCCAAATCCTTCAAATGTATCCAGGGCTTTTCAGCAGGGTCAAAGCTTTCCTCTTTCATCACCATAGCACTTGTCCCATATTTATTTACCATCTACACATCTCTCTAGCTTGCTAGATTGGGAATGCAGGGGAGAAAGGGATAGTGCTGATGCTATCAGTGGTTGACATTGCTGGATTCCTAATGAGTCAGACAACTGCTGAAATACTGTCAGTGTGAAGAGCTCTGTTTTTTCCTCTGGGGTATTCTCAAAGCCAGACAGAAGTACTGTCTATCCAGTAAGGTCATTCAATGTTCATTTAAAAAATTACAACCTCTGATCCCTCAAGTTTACTGTAAAATGCTGTGGAAAAGCGTGAGTAGAACTTTAAATATGTCCATTTACTCTGAAGAAAAAAAAATAAAAATAAAATAACCATTTTGTACCCAAAATCTCTGCAGATGCTGTGTGTGTTTAATGCGAGGAATTGATATCAAACGCAAGAGGAGCCACATAGCTTCAGGACACAAGTATAGTACAGAGAGAAGAGAAAATCACTAGGGATGACTGCAAGATATTGGTGGCTGGGTCATTTTCCAAAGGAAATGGTGTTATGAAACAGCTGACCCAGCAATGTTGTAGGATTAGATATCATACGGTAATGCCAAATGCATCATGGAATACATGGGTTTTTATATTACATTCAGTGTGTTAAAAAGAGCAGCAGCCAATGATTTCATCTGGGAGTAACTTAGCTGTTTCACATGGATGCTTGTGTTAGTTTGGCTTCTGAGTTGTGATTTAAATTTTTCTCATTTGGTCTATCCTGTCTTGGCTTCACTATTCTCTTGTGCATACAGTTAAGCCTCAAAAAATTGGTGTAATTAGTTAGTAAAAATTTGCCCCATTGAAAGCACTGGTATTCCTTGTTAGCTAGTGTCCTAGGTGTTACTTGCCTATAGTTAGAGCCATCTAATAGTCCCAGGTGCCACTTACATGAGGTAGTGGACCTGGGGATTTTGTAAGGACAGTGTCTATTAACTCCTGAAAGTATCTTTCAAATTAGAGAACACTTTGTGAATAATTAGGGCTTCGGTCAAGTGACCATAAAGGAACTTGCTTGGGTATATATAAGTTGTTACCAGTAGGTTAACACATATTGAATATGTAAGCTAAGACATATTCAAATTTATTTTGCACCATTTTTTTTTCTATTCAGAGAAGATCTTATTAAAGTTTTTAACATTCTTAACTTTGTGAAGTTAAAAATATTATCTATGCCCCTAATGGCAATTGGTTTGCAATGTCTTGAGGTAGTTTTTTGTGAAGCTAGAGTGACAGAGTTTTCCAGTGGAGCTGAACACTTTCCTGGGTTTTCTTATACATGTTTTCTCTCCAGCAACTTGGTGATTTGGGTTTGGAAATATTACTGGCTAGCCAGAGTAGTATACTTGGAGCAGGACTGTCTATGTCTGACTCTGTTGGGACACAAGGCCTGCCCACATCTTGATTTCCTCATCTTTAAAATGATGATAGTATCTTCCTCCTTGGGCACTAGGGTCAGAGAGCCTAGATATTTTTTAAAGAAACAGCCCTTTACCAGCACATTCCAGTTTGTTGAAGTCAAATTAATTTATGCAAATGTCCCAGTTGTGAGGAAAGTTTATGCAGGAAAACCTTTGTCAACTTCAGGAGAAAAGACCATCAGAAAAACACAAGAGGCACAGGTATTTCTTATCCTCTTTCTCCATCTGTTATTAGTCAGGGGATTCATTTAGTGTGTGGGAGACCCTGGTTCAAACTTCTGAGGTGCAACAGGTTGAGTAAGTATTTGAAGCAATCTACCACACTTGTGTGGAGCATCTATACCACAGTCACAGCCCTTTCTAGGTGGTGCCTGTTGTTTTATACTGTTTTGGAAAAAAAAATTTGAATAGCCTTATTTATTATCTGTTATATAGCAGGAGTGCTTATGAATTATATTTCATGAGACAGAAAAAATCCTATTGTACCATTTCTAACTGTATCCTGGGCCGCATCAAAAGAAGTGTGGCCAGCAGGTTGAGGGAGGTGATTCTGCCCCTCTACTCTGCTCTGGTGAGACCCCACCTGCAGTACTGCATCCAGCTCTGGGGCCCTTGGCACAGGAAAGACACGGACCTGTTGGAGTGGGTCCAGAAGAGGGCCACAGGAATGATCCAAGGGCTGGAGCACCTCCCCTGAGAGGACAGGCTGAGACACTTGGGGTTGTTCAGCCTGGAGAAGAGAAGGTTCTGGGGAGACCTTATTGCAGCCTTTTAGTACGTAAAGGAGGCCTATAGGAAAGATAGGGACAAACTTTTTAGCAGGGCCTGTTGTGATAAGACAAGGGGTAATGTTTTTTAACTAAGAGAGGGTAGATTCAGACTATATATAAGGAATTTTTCATGATGAGAGTGATGAAACACTGGAACAGGTTGCCCAGAGACAGGGTAGATGCCCCATCCCTGGAAGCGTTCAAGGTCAGGATGGACGTGGCTCTGAGCAATGGAAGTTGGACTAGGTGACCTTTAAAGGTCCCTTCCAAACCAAACTATTCTATGATTCTATCTTTGGGCTTATATAATGCAAAGGGCTGTTAAATATGACAAAGAAACTATGGATTTGTTTATTCTACACATTAAATAGGTGATTTGCCTGTCCCTTTAATGTAATATTATTTATTTATGTAGCTGTACCAGTTCCAGGTAAAAATCCTGATATTTTCTGGCTGTCACAAGCCATAGTGCCAAAATGCTTTATTTTTACATGGATATACTCCAAAGCCTTTGAAGAATGCTCATGAGGTTCAAGGGTGAGGCGATGTCTGAATTTCTATGCAGAAGAGCCATGGAAATATGAGACAAGCAGCTGTGAGAGGAAAAGTGCCAAAGATCCAGAACACAATCTGTGCTATGAATAAAGCAGTACAATAATGGGTTACCTTATTTTAGAGCATGTGATGACATGCCTTGCTGTTTTGTGCAAAAGAAAGATACCACTTACTTGTTCAGTGCGCTTTTGCTTAACCTAGACTCTTCACCTTCTCGTTGCTTAGTTTGCTCTTGGATGACTTTTTCCCAGAAGTTCTTCAGCCCTTCTGCATCATGACCACCCATCTTGTGGTGTCTAAAGTTGTTATGCTTGCTCATTTTCTGAAAGCAATTTGGAGGTCAGAGCAGTCAGGAGCCTAACCTGATGCAGATACTGTGTTGCTTAGCCCCTTGAAATTTCTTTCTCATGAATTGATATTAAAATAAAGTATGCCACCTGAGAAGAATAGGCAACTGGTGCTTACTCTGCCTTGAAGCAAAATATAAGGCATTGAAACAGGTCTTGTGTGATAATTAAATGATACACCTATATTTTTGTTACTGAGTAATGACTACGCATGGCACAGTTCATTGAAATATTGTGGAGGTCTCAGTATGGGCAAGATTTTAAGTGGCTTTGGAAGAACTTGGGAAAAATACTTTCAAATATAGTGCCATTGTCACTGAAGTTCAGATGAGATGTTGTGAAGGGCTTTCCCTTTTCCTACTCCTTGTCTTGTAGTTTTAAAAGGGATCATAGAGGTTGTTATCCAAGGGAAATATGTTGCTTTTAAATGATTCCTTTACCACTCCAAATTATACCAAGCACAAAATATGCAAGGGAATTATAAACCTAAAGTTGAAGCACACAGAACGCAAAGCCCGGGGGAGCTTGTTATGGCCTTGTTCTTTAATTTATCAAAATTCAGTCTTAAATACTCTTAAAAGTACAGCTCGTTAAAATATAGAGATGAGTCCCAATAAATGAGAAAAAGGACAGAAATGAGGTGATTTTCTCCTTACTAACTGCATAGTATTCAAATATGGAGGGTTTTAAAATTCACAGCATGTCTGAGGTGCTTGCTAATATTACCAAATACACATTGGTTATCAGATCTTAATTGTACTTTGGAAAGTTAAGTTCTGCTGTTTATTCCCAAAGGAAATAATTTGGAAAATTGCATCATATACTATATTTGTTTCTGGCCAAATATGCTTTGCTATGATGTTAAATAAGGTACCAACAACTTCTTATACTTCTACCCCAACTGTGAAGCAGGATTTCCTGCATCAGTCTCTTCCAGTAAACCCCTCCAGCAAGTGGGAGGATGCAAGAAAGAGAAAAAACCCCAAACTCATGCTCCTGAGTTTTCTGTGACTACATCAGCACATAATTTGAGGGTTTTTATAAAATCCCTTTGCTTCCTTGTGTTCATCTATATTCTGCTCTCTCTAGATACTTTTGCCAACTGTCCACTCTGTAATGCTGACGAATTAATGCCTCATAGACCCTGATATGTACTTGTGAGTCTGCTTCATAGACAATGTCACTCTGTATGAGCTATCCTTGACAAATACTATGAAGACTATGCTAATGTAGGCCAATCTGAGGAAACCTTTGATTTGTGCAATGCTGTAAGCGAATATCAGAGAAAAAGAAAAGGACAGTCAGATGCAATACAATGAAGGCATGCTTGTGTAAGGTCTTCTTATTAAATACTGTATTTTAAATTCCTGAGGTTTTAAAAGGGCACATAAGTAAGATCTGAGCATTTTCCTAGACTGAATATTTTAGATTTGGCATCATTTTCACAAACTTGTTTTTTACAAAGATCAATAATAACAAATAATTTTGGCAAAGCTGGTGCTAAGTCTGACTGGACTGAAAAACTTGCTTAACAAAAAGAAAAATCTCTGCCACTTCGAGATGCAGTATTTTTCCACAGAGAAGTCCAGTTGCTTAAATACTGGCAGTGTCCAACTGTGTAGCTGTAAGTGTGAACTGGTTAGCCTACGTAATACAATAGCTTATGTGATGGAGTATCAGACATGCTTGAGTGGTTAGGATACTGGTTGCCTTCACAGCAAGGTCAGTGAGAGTTGCAATATGACCAAAACAATCAGATATTTTCCTCTGAGGCAAACAGCAGTATTCTGGTGTTTCCCTTGCTAGCGACTGGGGATGCTCCAGCTGTAGCACAGCGGGATACAGCAGGTGTTGTTACACCAGTTCTACTACCACCTTTTGCTGAATGTGCTTTGTTTATCAATGTTGTGGTCTAAATAGGAATACAGGCAATCTTTTAACGATCTTTTGTCTCACTCTGAAGCCCTAAAATAAGAGTATTACTTAAGGCTTCATCTTGCAAAAAAGTATGCATGTCACGGACACACTGGAACATGCCCTATCTATACCTTAGGCTTTGAGCAGTGTTAGAATAAATGCTCTGGTAATAGCTTGTTACAGTGCATGATGGAATATGATTATTTCATCATTCCTAGACCAGCAGGTCACCTGGGTCTTTGCACCACTTAAAGGCTCTTCTACCAGTAGCAGCTGCCCCCTTGACACTCTTCAGAGAATTATCCTGTTGCCTCAGAAGCCAAGTGCAAGCTGCTGACGAACTGAGTAGTTTTGCCCTCCAACTACTATTATACATTGCCTCATGTAAGAGTCTGCTATAACACATTAACCTTTCATTAGAGATTAAGTTTTTATGATTATTAAACTTCTAGTAGATGTTCTTCAAGTGGTACAAAGAGGGCCTTCAGTCTTTATCTGAGGCCTAAATTAGATTTTATGGGGGTGCATGAGGGCTTTGGCTGCCTAAATCTTGGCTCCTCCACTCAGAGGAACAAACTGTTGTTGGACAGGCACCCAAAAGATGGAGGTACTTCTGCAAATGTTAGTCTGGTATGTCTATGGGACTTTTTGCAAGCCAAGAACATTTGACTTGATAATAATTCCTAGGAATGTCAGTGACAGTGAATATTTCACATGGTATTGCCATGGTCCTTGCTAAGACACATTCTTGATGAAAGACTTTTGAAAATGGTGCTGTCTGACATTATTAGCCAGCATCTCTTGTGCTGTGATGTGTGAAAACATCCTTTCTTTGAGCCTCATATTAAAAAATCTGTGTATAGAGATTAGAGTTCACATATACTGTGTAATACCTTCTTTTTTTCTAATTGAAAGATTCTATTTAGGAGCTTAGCTTGGATTTCTGAGTAATTATCTAGGTTTGTTTTCTTGTATCAAAAAAATTATTTATTATTACTCTAGGGAACATCTTTTAGTGGTGGTGATTTTCTGCTTTCTTTTTCGATGTCCCAATAGCATAAACTGGAGTTACACTGACAACCAAACTTAATTCTGGAAACTTGTTCTTGATTCCTTCACTCAAATGCCCCAGGGTTCAGAAACTAGCAGGACAGTTAGATTTTCCCTGTAAGTAAAAAATACGCTTTCTTAGAATCCCCCCACCAGTTTTGCCTGGATGGAAAGTGGGAAGGAAAAGACGTGCTTTATAATCTTTATTTTACTTTCAGATAGGCAGGTGTCATTCCAGAGAAATTAAAGGGAAGTTGAGGAGGCATCTTTCTGTCTGCTAGTGGCAGATTGGTTTAAAATGTTTTTCCACTGATATAAAAGTAAAATAAGCAACAGTACTTCCATAGCTTCAAAATTATTCATTCAGAAGACTTGAATCAGTGCAAGTATTGTTTATGGACTGAAAATTTATGTTATGAGAATTTCTGTAGTACATTTTCTATGAAGGAGTACTAAAATGTGCATAAGACTGGTGCAAGGCAGAGTCCCTTATTAAATCTTCAGCTAAGATGGTTGAGGAGGGACTATTGTTATACGGGTTGTGCAGACCTACCTGCCCATTTGAAATTTAGTTGTCTGCTCTTTTTTGGGAGCCAAGTTGGTAAAACAACATTTAAATAAAGGTAAAACTAGATCTTGGCTAAAGTGGCTCATGTATTTGGTAGCTCTGAAACTCAACTGTCAGAAATATGTGTATGTGTGTACAAGAGCTTTTCACAGCATTTGTCATTTATGGGTGTTATGTCTTAACAAATTATTAATTTATAGAGAATGTCCACAAGAAGAAATAGTAGTAAAATTAATGGCACTGTAAAGAAAAATCTCCTACATTTATAATCAAACCATAAATCACATGGCCATACAACAATGCATAAGACAGCCAATCACTCATGAAAAACAGCATTGCTTTAAACTCTTTGAGCTGGTATCCCAGAGCATGTTTAAAGGAGGTTCAAACTGTGAACAATGAGTAGTTTTTCCTCAAGAGATCTCTCCAGTGCAAGGGAGAAGAAATTTTGCTTCTAGCTGGAAGTTATTATATGCACAACTTTTATCCACTGCCACAAAATTAATATAGAAACAGCCAGTGCTGCAACCTTCTGAATGTGCTTTGGAAAGGTGTTAAATTAGCATGTTTCCAAATGCTCTGGTTTTAGTCCTTTCCTGGTATGCACTTTTTTAATTATTGTAATCTCAGACAGCCTCAACTGAGGTACAGAAAGGAGCTTGAACAAATATCTAATGCAAAGAATTTCTCTTCTACACACTCTGTAATTGTATTTCTACTTTGGACTCTTGCCAGATAAACTTTTGGAGTCAGAAATGGCTCTTGATGTTTTGAACAAAAGTGCTATTCTTAGTAAACTTTATCTAAAATAAACAAGCAAGAGAAGAAAAAGTTGTCTGAAACGTCAGGAAGCATTTTTTACCCCTTTTCAGTCTTTCTATTTAATACATGTTTTGAGCTAGCCATAGACTTCAAAATTCAGTATTTTATATAGAGAGACAATACTTGTGCATACAATGAGCTTATCTGAAAATTTTTTAGTTTTTAGTGTGAAGTATTTTAATGCATTCAGTAAAGCTGTTAACTGAACATACGTCAAAGTAATTTATAATCTAAATTATGCATGATTAAAAAATCCGTTGGTTTGGCTAATAAAAAGAATCCAACCTTATGGTTTTTTTTCTTACTGGAAAATATTTTAACTAGCAAGATAAAATGATGTTTGAACATTTCTAAACTTCCTTTCCAAAATATTTGCTGAAAGAATAAAATCTTTAACAAGAATGTTTGGGGGTTTGTATCTTAAAAATGTTTCCTTTCTAAAAGGTGGAGATAGTGCTAATTTTAACACTTTCAATGAATTTGAAGATTCAGCCAATTTTAAGGTTGAAAATGAACATGTTTCTGAAAGAATTTCCACAGTCACTTCGGAGTTTTTTGAAGACCACTGTAAACAAAGGAAAGATTATCTTCAACTGGACTCAGTCCCTTGGGTCGTATCACGACCATGAGCTATTTTATCTTTATCAGGCAACTAATTAGTCTCCTATTCCTTTTGCCCTTCACTGGGGTTTGCTTGCCTAAGCATAGAACATTTTCCAGCATTACAGAATTACTATAAGATAGTATATGAGTTCAAAGCCTGTTTATGGTGCTTTTTCTTTTTTTTTTTAGAAAAAAAGCTTTATGTTCTAAAAAGTTTTAAAGTATGCTTATGGAATGCATCATTAGGATGAATATCCCCTTACATGTTCATTTTGTTGTGCTTTTCCTTTCAGCTGAAGTACTGTAATACAGAAGTTCTAGTGATACCAAAAGCAGACATAGGAACAAATAACAGGTCAATAATTGAAGTTAAGATTAGAGTAAAACAAAATGGAGGCAGGATACCTCTGATATTTTATAAATCAGTAGGGATCATATTATCTTCCAATAAAGTATACCATAATATACAAAATTCAAGGTCATGGAGGGAAGAAGAAGAAAGCAATATTCAAATTCACACGATTTAGCAAAAAGTAAAATAAATGTATATGTATGTATGAATAGGTATGTTTAGTAATAAAGATAGGAAGAGAAAATCTTATTCTGGCCAAAATACAAGAATATAAATGCTTACTTTGATTGTATAGTAGCTTCCTCTTCTGTCAAAGTATGGATTTCTCTAGTGATTATCGACTAGTGTCAGTTTTACCTCTGGGTTCCTCTTTTGAAAAGGACTCCAGCTGCCAGGAATAACTGATGAAAACTTTTCATCCATCACTGATTTTTATTTGGGAGTGATGACATCTGCTATTATGAATTAATTTAATGGCAGAGGGGAAAAAACCCGAACACACAGTCTCATTTTGTGAAGGCTGCAACACACCAAGTGGAATGACCAGACAGGGCACAAACACTGAATGCCGCATTTGATCTGTGCTATAATTTTTGGCAGGTGCTGCTGATGTCATAACTTGGCTCTGGTGAAATAGTTATTCTTTGACAAGTGGAGATCACTGGAACATAACTTTCATATGACTTGCAGGAACTGAGTACCGTCCCCTCCAAGAAAGTTGATAGATCTGAAGAGAACATGTTGAGTAACACAGTTTGTCTCAGATTTGTGCTACTGAGTGACTGACAGATAAATAGATTTCTTTTTCACCCCTTTTGAAGTGTTGGTCTCTAAGAGCACCTGGTAGGCTACACGGCAGGATTCCAGCTAAGCTGCTGATATTCTGAATAGCGCAGGAATCTGAACTCAGCCAGCTGCGAGCTAGAATCATAGCATATATAATTTGTTACAGAATTTAGCACTTCCACTTCTTGGACAGATTCTTATTCCCTCTACTGGTACCACTGGGTGAAGAGAAAAACACAGGGAAGGTGCTACTTACTCTGACAATGGGAGAAGATACTGAGAAGGGCCTCCTCATATCAACTATTATTGGCAACCCAAACTGCCTAACCACTCTGATAATTTGGCAAGTTCCATCTCTGAAATCAGTTATGTTTCTTACTCCAAGTATTTACAGTGAAAGGTTGCTCCAGAACTTTTCTGCGCAAAGTACTGTAAGTTTTCTTCTAATTTACAACCTGAATTTATTCAAGAGACAAGTTACCCTTCCCTTGGCTCTATGGTAAGTATGGCAGAAATCACCTTCCCTCTCCTTCCTTGTTTTGAAGACAAATCAGTCAGAGACTTTAGACTTTTCTCATACTCATTCTCTTGATAGGTCTCATGACCTTTCTCTTCAGTCTCATTGAACACAGGCAATGAGAACTGTATGTCATATTCCAGCTAAGTATTAGTACCTTATATGCTTCCTTATATTGTTTGAGTATAACCATCTGAATCAAGAATCACGTTTATTTTTTCCAGAGATGTGCCATGCTCATAAACACTCTCTAATCGGTTAATGCACCCACCTAGTTCTCCTCTTATTTTTTCCAACTGATAAGCTCCAGCTTATAACAGAAATTTTAATTAGATCCCAAGTTCATGACCTGTCTTTTGTGCCACTCTCTATTTCAGTCCTTGAGATCATCTGTTTCTTTTGTCTTTGAGATTCAGTCACCTGTGCTGATGACAAACCTTGTGTTCTCTGGAAAATTTTAACTCACTGCTTCATTTTGTGCCAAATGTCACCACTAAAAGAGTAGTAAGACTGCTTCTAAGACAGCTCTGGAGGAATTCCTTTTTTTTACCTTCTTGCAGGAAGGGACCCTTTGCTCAAAGATTTTAACTGATTTTAGCCACTCCTTGTCCACTTAAATGTCTTGTATGAGATTCTTTTTTTTTTTTTTTTTCAACTTACCTAATATTTTTCCTGTGGCACTATGTTAAATATTTTACTGAGGCTCACAGTTTATATCGTCCACATCTATCTGCCCACATTTGTCCTGGTCAAAGAGAAGCACTGAAGTTATGTGCCATGATTGACCTTTGGCAAATTCACTTTGTATTTATTTCATTTGCCTACTCTTCTTTAATTATTAAATCCTCCAAAGTTTGCCTGAAAGCCTTAAATGGTGTAAAGTCAGACCAATATCTCTATTTGAAGTGTGACAGAATGGCTCCACCTATAACACAGTGGGTTGTATTCCAGTTCTCTGTCAATGCCTGAAGTTTGGATGAGATTTATATATAGAGGTAATATCTTTTCTTAGATCAGCTAGTATAAGCTGGGAAAAATGCACAAGGTCTGAAATAGAAGCAACAAACTTCAAGGCTAAATATCAGTTAGCAACAATTGTTCTAAGTTTAAATAGGTAAACCTCAGTGAGACGGTCAGAGAGAAAAGTTTGTTCCTCTGTATGAAAGAGGAGAAGATAGAAAAGGAGAGATAATAAAGTTCACCTTATCTCTTACCATAAAGAGAAACAGGTTTTTTATTGTTTGCTGGTTGTGGTTAGTAGATGGGGAGAAAGGAAGAGAGAGGGAGATTGTAATGTGTCATTAAGTATGCTTACTGAGTCCACAGTTAGTTTAGATGAACAGAAAAATTAATTTTTCCACTAATCATTCAATAAGACACCGAGCACCACTACTGTTAGTGGAACGTAGTCATGAAATATAACATGAAGTCAGTAAATCACTGCTGCAGGACAGACTGCTCTGTTTGATAGCTGATCCTGGACCCTAGGCAAATGCCCAAGTCACTGATGATGGTGTCAGGCTCTTACAGTTTCTCTTCTTGGAGCTGCTCCACTTTGTATAAATAATGTGATACTCTCGGTTTGAGAGACAGAGTCAACAGCATGCTTGTTTAATCTCCTATAAGACTCAGAGGGGGGCTTTGTGCTTTTCCACATACTGGAGAGATTGCCTCACATTTTGGCTACTAGGCATTCTAAGGCATGTTTTTTCAGGGGAAGGGAGTTACCTGGAATTTCTTGGGAAAAAAATCTATTTCACTGCAGCCCTGTCATAAAACAGATCTCAAAATCCTGCTTGTATTTGTGTGTTTGAAACTGCCCAGATTCAACACATCTGAGAACTCACCCACAGTTCTGTTGTGTAATTTCAGTGGTGCCTAGTGTCAAGAAAGCATAAGAAACTCTAGGCAGAGCACTAGGCCACTACAAGGCATGCAGAGAAATAATCAGAGCTTTTTGATCTTTGTAATTAATGTGGCTGAGACTTGACATGCAAGGCTAAGTCTGATACTACATAGACATCAACAATGTAGTCTGCTCCGGCCTTCTGGTAGTACAGAGTCAATTGTGTGAATATTATGTGACTTTAGAAGTTGCACAGATTTACTCTATAGACTTGCGAGATAAATCAATATTTTGAGTAAATTATTTCAATTTTAAAAGCACATAGACGCTGCTATACATTCTGAGTTTTATAGCCTAACCTGACAGTTTCACCTAAGAGGTTGACAGGTCTACACTGTGCCTCTCCCAGTATGGCTCTGACAGTTGCTTTTTCTTATTGTAGTGATTTAGAGTTGTTGATAGGTCTCATGTGGTGTTGTCTTGCACTGACATAAGCTTTAGTGTAACTGATCATGTTTTGGATGTGGTATTATAGTAATTCACTTTGTTACTCTATCATCACCTTGTATTTTTTGCTAGTTTGTACAGAAATCACCATTTATATGGGGCTTTTTTATGATTTATGTGAGCAATTGCAGAATATAGCTGTGAACTGTGGTGTTTATGACAGTGTATTTTGGAAGTGTTTCCTTACTGTATTACTGTCAGGGCCTGGAGGACCTCACAGGCCTTCGCAGACCTGCCCAGTCTCACCTGGGACCCACACCCCTGCCCAAGCACTCTGTTTCAGCTCAGGCCCAGGAATCTGGTTCCTGCCTCCAGCCCTGTCTGTCACTCTGCCCCTGGACAGACCCTCAGACCTACATCTCAGAGCAGGCATCTGGCAAAAATATTTAGTGACATCTTCATAGGTAGCTTGCTTCCGGACCTGTTTCCTGGATGTGCCCTAGACCTGTTTCATCCCTTTGCCATTCTTGGGGCTGCCGATGGATGCTCTTACCAGCACCTGATGTAGGAACCTGCTTGTCCTTCCATTCTGAGATCCCACAGGAGGATGACTTCTTGGCAAAGGCACTGCCTATGCTGGGATGACACTTGGCTCCCAGCTCATTTGCCTGTCATGGGGCAGCCCCGCTTTTTTTTCTACATGATCATTACCATGGATGCAACTCCATGGGTGATAGCAACACTGGTGCATCAAAGGTGGTGGAATACCATCACTAAAACCAGGAAAAACTGTGGAAGAAAAAACTGCCTTTCCCACAGTTGGGGTCTCACTAATCTCTGTGCAATTTTGTAAAAAATGTTCCAAAATACTAGTATTGACAATACTACATTCTACCTTGTTGACATGGACTCTGTGCTACTAACAGCTACAGACAGTCACTAAACCATCTCCTACACTGAGAAACCATGCACCCATCTCCCATGACTGTCACTGGTGTTTGAGATGCACTTATACAAGTGGTTCAGAACAGTTTTGTTTCATCTGAATGACTGAAGGAATACCTTATTACTGTCAAGTACGTTAAGAAGGTGGAGGATAGCTGGACACAAAATACTTCCCTAGCATTTAATGGATTCTGATATAGCATGTGGTCAGTTGTGTAGATGCCTTTATCTAAACTAGGTACCTAAGAGTAGATACCTAAAGCCAAGAAAATTTCCTTGCAACATCTGAGTTCATGACAAGAACACATGGATTGTGTTGCAAATGTGAGAAGATTGCAAATGTGAGAAGATTGTCAGAGAGGGGAGAACTTGAGGCTGAGGAAGGTAGTATCTGTGGAGATTAGCTCCATTGCTAATTTGATGCAGATGAGTAACACATGATGCCACAGAGCATGGAGATGACAGTTACCCTTCCCACTGTAGTCTAACAACAGTGACTTGTCAATCTGTTACCAATGAAACTGTGATTGGAAGACAATATTTGCTGGGATGATTGAGGGAGTACTTGAGAAAGCATAAGTTTATCTGCCTCAAGTTATTTCTAAGTTATTTCTAATTAGAAAAATGGTTTATAGTGAATTTACACAAGTAGACATCTCTAACTATGCTGATGCTGTCAGTAAGATGCTTGTTTGCATTAGGTAGCCAAGCCTTATCCTTTATTGAAAGGAAGAGAATTTATTTGTTACAGGCCATTGAAGATTTTAGTGGACACTCAACTGCAGGGACCTCTGGATAGTCTAGCAGGCTGCAAAATGCCTGTTTCTTTCACCAGGTATGCTTGGTCATATGCACTTGACTACCTGAAGAGGAGGGTGCCCAGCCTCAGATTTTTGATTTCCATTTCCTTATCAGGACTTTGTCTTTTGTGTATTGCATGTTATTTTTAAGCATGAGGGGAAGCAGACATCAAAAGGAAGGAAGACTAAATTGCACTACAGCAGCTGGTTTCTGTTTTTTACTGGCACAAAGCTCCTCCCAGCTTGCAGGCCTCGCAGGACATGCTGTAATCTCCCTCATGAAGGGGCTATGTTATAAATGCAAGGTGCATGAAAGAGGACAATGTGGGAGATGCTGATGAGGTGTAGATGGTAATGCAGTCTTTCCATGGTCTGGGGAACCATTCTTACTGTCTCAGCATTGTTCTTGCTTTGCTACTGAGCAAATGCAACCACCAGCTACTTATTCAGGACATCTCTCTAGTGTTCACTTGCTGAATCCTGTCTTACCACTATGTCCTTCTTTTCTTTACTCCCAAGCTTTCATCTGTGCTGTGTGGATGTGTCTTCAGTTGTGTGGCTTTGGCTAGCAGGTTCAAACTTCCTTAAGCTTGAAAATCAGGGTGATGAATGTTTTCTCTGCAGCTAGGCAGATAAACAGCCCACAGGATTTAAGGGTTCTTATTGACATCTTCCCTTAGGTGCCAAGGAACAATGCTGCTAGAAGTAGGGTCTATCTGGATGTTCCATCTGTACACCAGAAAGGGAGACATAGCATGGACAGTTCCCAGGAGAAACAAGCCAGAGAGAGTGCAAAAGTAGGAGAAAAGGTGAAAACAGTACAGTGTGTTGGCCCTGTGAATGATATCTCTGAGCACAAGTAGACAGACATTATGCTGGATGATGTGACATTATTTCATCTGTATTGTTTCAGGTTCGCAAATATGTCTCTCCAATGACGTCAGCTGTATTATGTCATTGGTCCTACATCAGCTAATTAAAGAAATGTAAAATTATTGGACAAGAAAAGCATTTGGA
Source organism: Egretta garzetta (assembly GCF_000687185.1). Classification (NCBI taxonomy): domain Eukaryota; kingdom Metazoa; phylum Chordata; class Aves; order Pelecaniformes; family Ardeidae; genus Egretta; species Egretta garzetta. Next base: position 90,776 of record NW_009258296.1, on the reverse strand, counting down.
GAAGCCTGATATCTTGCGAACTAGGGCATGCTGTAATACTACCTTGATCTACAGCTTAAAGGAAGACTTGAAGGACTGACCAATATGAAGCAAAAACCTAAGTAAGAAAATGTCCAGAATGGGGATCTGTGCGAGGGAGGTTGCAGGGTCCAGAGAGGAACAGAAGGAATGTAATACCAAAAAAAGAATATTTGTGAAAACCCAATCGAAATTTGGCATGATCAGACATCGGGGAACCAACACAAAATCTACCAGTGCAAAATTAACCTGTCAAAATGTTTTGAATGAATCTGATTTTGCAATCTGAGTTTTTAGTCAGTCAGTGCTTTGCACTGTGTTATTACTGGAACTGAAAAGCTGGCTTTGCTATTGCAAATAAAAGTGGCATAGAAATGCTTGCCTAAAAGGCTGAATCAAGGTACCCAATTTGTTCAAAATACACTCTTAATAACTTAATAACTCTACAAAGCAGAAAAGCAGTGGACAGATTATTATACGTGTAAGATCTGGGAAAATAGCCAGTGTAGATGAACCTATACTTCAGCTGACAGTGAGAAAGGAATTGTATAAGAACTGCTATTTCCCAAGCTGATGTTTTATTCATATTAACATGTTCAGATCTACTAATTACACTTTAACTTGTTAAGGAAGTAGTGCAGTGGTTTTGTTGGTTTTTTTAAAAATTAATAAGTTCATTTACAGAAAAGAGTTTCTGGTAGTACTCCACTGAATTTTAAGCCAACCCTGCTTCATGGTATTTGTAACCTTTTCATGTTCTGAATAACATTTCAGGAAAACCCTTTATGGACATGAACATTTAGATTTTAAATGCTTTCTAATAAATGAGTGAGCTATTTCCAACTACATATTACTTACTGTACTGAGCCATTCCTTTTAATTGCTCCTTTAATGATTTACTGTACCCTATCTCATCAGCGCAGCAAGCTGTTCAGGATGCAAACCATCTTTTACATCACAGAATTTAGTATAATCAGTCCTTAGTCATAATGGGCTGTTTGGTCCTTGATATTCTATTGTAATACAAATAAACAATATCTCTGTTAATAAACTTTATTTGGTTTTAATAGCACTTAAATATTAATCTGCTTTTAAATCTGTGACTGTTTAGAAATATCTGAGGGCTTAAATACACAGACAAATCACCCATGATCTCTGGTAACTTTTTCTACGTGTTATTTTAGGCTGTGGCAACAGTGAAGAACCTTGAGGTTGCTTAATGTGCAAATGGCAGTCTAAGTCAATCTCTACAGTACCAAATAGTGCATAATAAAAAACCATCGTTAGAGCAAAATATTTGGTGGTGAGACCCTGAAGGCTACAGTCTCTGCATTTCAGGGTCTATAACAGGCTCACATGTCTACTACAGAGTAGCTTTACTCTGGTTTGAGGTTATGTTAGCAGTTGGTTGATGTGTACTGGGTGGGCTCTCGGAACATATCTTTTGGTTTAGCCTTACCAGAAAGGTGTTTTTTTCTTTTTTTTTTTCTTTTTTTTTTTTTTTTTTGTGGTCTGAGAAGTGAACCAAAGCCTGGTGAGGGCAGCTGGGGAATTCACTTCAAAAGTGCCGTTTGGTTTCAAGCACCAGTGCTAAAGTATAAGCACACTGAATATATTTGAGTTACTGTTTGTTATGGGCTAAGAAAGTGGATCCACAGAATTAACATGAATCAGATGATGTATATTAACTTACTACCTATATGTTGAGGCTGTTGAGGCCCTTTATTTCCTTTTTTATTTTTTTAATACTAAACTGAGCTAACTCACATGGAAATATATAAGAACACAAATTATGCAAGAATATAATCTTCTGACTTAAAGTTAATATTTCTTTTTGCAAGAGCAACCTAGGACCAAAACCCCATTGCCTCAGACATTTTAAGTTAGACTGGGCAAAGCACTGCCAAGTGCACAGAGGAGTCAGAGTAAAATGACAAGGAAATGTATTAAATGACCTCATAGGTCTTTTCCATTTATGATTTTTATGGTTATATATCCCTATATATTTGCTTGCTTTTACTTCTTTTTTTTTTTTGGTGACAGGTAGGCTAAAGTTAGGATGACAAAATTCAATCTATGAGGCACAAAACTCAATAATGGAAGGGTCAGCAGTTTGGGGTTTTTTTCTGTGTTCAGAATTTCACAGTTGGGAATGTGTAATATGCAATTTTTTTTATTATTTTTTGTTGTTCTTGAAGCTTGGTATGAGATTTGATGAAGGAAATCTCTGACCTGAAATAAGGCTGGCAACAGTAAGACCAGTCACAAACAAATGAAGACTCTGAAATGCCTGGGTCTGGGGAAAATTCGCCACTTACAAAAAGCAGCCCTCCTAGGCAAACCTCCTGTGCTTTCTATAATGGTATTGCACAGCTTTACAGTTATAGCCAGTTCCTATAATTTGCGTAGTTTCTTTATGACACCCAGATAATACTTTTTCTTGAAAATGAAACCCATCTTATCTGGCATTGTCTGGGTACCTGGTTCATAAATATTTTAAACACAGACACTGGCAATGTTGAAATTTCTGGTGGAAACAGAACTCATTTTCTGGCCAGCTATAAGTGACAAGAATCCCTTCTTCCTCTATGGCAAGGCCAAAGGGAGCCATACCACACTGGGGACTCTGACTCTTGGCTGCCATGCGAGCATCACAACATACCAAAAGCTTTCTATCCCTTTCTAAATAGGCAATAGATGTCTTCAAGCTAAAAAACTGTTCGCTGTCAGCAGGTGATTTGTTGACTTTTGTGCCATGCCTTTGTTTTGGCTCAGCTTAAAATCTTAAAATATTTCATTCTGGAGCTTCCTCCTGATATATTCAAGAGCCCTTAGGCTTCCTTTTTACTGTGTTGTTCCTCCTTTCTGATTTTATTTAACATTATTTGTCAGTGTCAGATGTGTTACTGACACCCTATTATGCACATTCAACACTTCCACACAGTGGATGCAGCTGCACAGGCTGAGGTGACGGCAACCAGCATCCTGCCTCAGCTGTTCATCATCTCCACCACACTAGCAGCTACCTTCACTCCTCCTCTGCCAGATGCAATGCTAAAAGGAGTCCCTGAGCTCTTCATCCAATGCAGCCCAGAGGTTTAAAGAGTCTGGAGAGTAGGTCCCTACTCACACAAATGTTTTGATGAAAATGGTTTGGAGCAAGATCTTATGAGAAACTCAGCTGGCAAGTTGAAGAGAGGAGTGCTAAAGACTGTCATAGGGCGAGCTCACTGCAGCTAAACCCCACTTGTACCAGCCTCCTTTATCTCAGACATGAAGAAGAACATAAGTCTGTGTTTTCCTAATGCTCTTATTTGCTCCCTCTGGTCATACTGATGAACTACACACCATGTTTCTCTATTTAAATGTTGTTTGGGTTTTGTCTCAGTTATAATTTACTTTAGAACAACACTTAACTCCAGGAATCTAGGAGGAAATTATAAAAGTAACTAGTATTTTTAAATGAGCAAAACATTGCCTGAAGGTGGTGGAAATAAAATCATTCACAAATATTTAAAAAGAACAAATGTCCATCATGGTGATGGATGTTTCTAGGTGGGGACAAGGCTATGGCTAAGAGCATTTGCTACACTGGGTTTTGTGCAAATATGGGTAAGGCAGCAAGCATTCTGTTGCCAAAACATCTTTTATTTAAATTGTGATAACTGAGAATAAAGATGAAATCAGTTATATCACAGTTGGACATGCTTTCCAAAAGGTACAGCTGTTGTCTAACAACATATTTAAGTGTTACCATCCACTGATTCTCTTTCAAGGCACAGATTGCTACTGGGAAGTTACGTCTTTATGAGGTTAGATGATTTAGGAAAGTAAAGATTTTTTAAAAAATAAAAATATTTTGGCAATTATAAAAATGAAAATCAACGCTGGCCTTTGACTTTGGGAACTCCAGGGTCCTGGGCCCTGGACAGTCAGCCCAATGACTTTCCTTCAGTCTGGCAGCTGGTGAGTGAAGTTACTTCAATTTTGCTGGTCATTTGCTCCTGGCTCCTAAAAATAGTGTATTATTTTGGATACCTTATGGCCACTTTAAAGAATCTGTTTCCTTAAACTCTTGTTGCAGGAAAAAAATTGCAGCAAAAGAGGAGAAAACTTTTTTAGAAGAGATTTTTAGAAAAGACGTTTCCCACGAATACGACATTCTAAATTTTGGTCTTTTCTTCCTTCATCTCTTTTTAAATCCTTTTCTACATCTTTGGAGTATGCTGTGAGTGCAAGGTTGTAGGCAGGGATGTGGACTTAAGGGTCTCCCGTTTCACAGCATAAGAGCTCCTCAGGTGGCAATGAATGTCAGTTTTTCAAACTAATTTCCTTGGAAGTGGTCAAACTTCTGTCCCAGAAGCAAAAGGTTCCAAGTATATTGGGAAGTACAGACAAAAAAAAAGAAAAAATATCAAAGGAAATTAAATTAGAAGGTATATTGGAAAAAAGATGAAAAGCCCCTCCATATTCTAGTAATCTAATGAAATTTTGTTTGGTTAAGTAATATGTTTCTGATTATATGTTACGTTCAGATTAGTTTAAAATTAGATCTGAATCTAGTTATGTTCTGACCAGCCTACTTTAAATGCAGTAATTGTGCTTTATAATCAAGTTATTAGAATGACATTAAAATGTAAGCCTCAGAAACAACATAGTAATTTATCAAATGTTGTGCTAGCCTGCTTGACATTTTAATTTACAAGCTTTTTATTATTACTTTGGTCTCTTGGTTATTAATTGCTTGAAAACCATGTCATTTTTCATGTCTTACATAAACAAATACAAGAAAAGGAGTCAAATTTTAATCTTGGTGAAACCAGCAAAATCAAAGTTAACTGTACTAAGTCATTGAGGAGTTACCCCAGTGTAAGACAGAGAGACGTCTCCTCTCATATCTAAACAGACACAAATGAAAGTTTGCTTCAAGCATTATGTAGGAAAGTCATAATTTCTTTACTTGGATTAAAAAAAAATTAGGCTGGGTTTCTTTTGACAAAAAAAGAGAATGGGTTTTTCTTTTTTGTTTCTTCAGTAGTAAAATCATATAAAGCATCATGCAATTTTCAGCTGTTGTGTTTCTTCTAGTCAAGCTATGTCTTGAAATGTTTCCTGTAAGGACTTGGATATCAGTTTCTGAAGCCTATAATTAAGGACTTCTTGGGCAGAAAAAAGAAGTAAAATCACCTTCTGTTCCCGTTGGAAAAGCACTGGACTTGTGCTTGTTTATGAGCTGGTATGTAAGGCACATGTATTTATTTTATTGAAAAATAATGAGTTTTAGCTGAGAAAACTTGGCATTGATGTAATGCTTATTGTCATTTTATTCCATTGTTAGGACCATGATTACCAGACTGCTTAATAATTTGCAAGTTGTACATGAACAAATTCACCAAAATCCTCCTGTTACATTGTCAGTGTTGAAAGTAAAATGTTGAGCACATATACCCACCTGACCTGGAAAGCACAGCACTGTACATCAAATCAAAACTTGACCTTTGCATTCACATACCAAGCAATAAACCTTAAAAAAGTGATAAGCTAACACTGCGGAGGTGATATCAGAGGAAATGTGACTTTTTTTTTCCAAAATTTGGAGAAAGCAATGGTAGCACAGCTATCAGCAGTGAAAGCATGAGGAATGCTCCACTTCTGTACAGAGCTTTTTACTTACAGACCCTGCAGCATTTTATTTGGAATATAAGTGATAATGTTTTCATTTTAAAGATGGGAAGAATAAGACTTTGAGGAGTAAAGTGATTTGTTCAAAGCAACTCTATAGATGATCCAGGAATATTTGTTAAATAACTGCAGTGAACCTGTCCTATCCCATACTTACACTGGAGATTGAGACAGAAACTTTTGCTGAGTTATTCACTTCCTCCACATCTTCTTTTTCATCTTAATGTGCTTTCTTTGGGCCACACTTGGGCATGACAAATGCTGGAATAAAATCTGTTGTTGTGATGTATCTAATGCAGGAGAAATCAAGAAGCGTCAGAAATCTTTCATATTCTGTTTTTGCCATAGAAGCTCCGTAGCTCTGTAAATAAGGCTAATGTGGCTGTGTCACCAGTGAGTAATAACTTTTCTGTCTGTTTCTTTTTCTATCTTTTAATCTTATTCAGCCTACTATTTTCTGAATTGCCATAATTAGACTTTGATAATCTATTCTAAAGAGAGAGAGAGAAAAAAAAACTTTCTATCTCACTACCTTCGCAGACTTTAATGTGTATTTTAGAGAACGCTGGTGTGTGTTGTGAAAGCAACCTTATTTCTGCTCTACTGTGGGAAGTCAGGGCATAAAAGAATGGACATATTATTACCACTCTAAATCTTCTACAGTCATATCATAAGAAGTTACTGACTTGCTCTGTATTTTTTTCTTAGCATGTTCTCACATTCATACTCTTGTCCTTTTTCTTGCTATTCTTTATTTCCAGATAGTTTTCAAGATCTTAATCCAAATAACCCAGCAAAAGACGTTCACTCAGTCTGTTAAAAATTCTGATGGGACCTGACTTAATTCCAGACAAAACCTGCATGTTTTGCATTTGTTTTGTGACATTTTATTTATCTATCTGATGTCCACAAGTCTACAGTTAATCTTGTCTGCATAATTTTTTTGCTTATCTTGGTTTTCTTTGTAAATATATCTCCACCAGACCTCTCCAAAGCAAGCAAAGGGCTTCTCAAAGACCCAGCCCTAAATCTGTAGGACTAGCTGGACACAACATTATTAGTATTGAAATTCCTCGTTCAGTCCAGATGCAATGATGAATTTGTCTGAATGTTATAGATAATGGGAAACTATCTCTTGTGGATTTCCCAGACCAGTCCAAATCCTGTATCACTTGCCACCATAGGCAGGAGATACTCATTCTCCTTTTCTTCAGAAGAGGAGTTTCTAGCATTTGGAAACAGTGGTAGAAAGCCCTACATGCTGGAAGCTATCTGAGTGGTGGAGGTGGAAGAGAATGGGAATAAGGACATGGATGAAAACAAAACTATGGAAGTGGAAAAAGTGAAGTGAGTGTTTTATTTATATACCCTGAGTAGCCCATGCGTCGCTTGGAAAGTCTATGTTCCCAGCTCCTCTGTTTCAAGCTGGGTTTTCAGACTTACTATAAATGACTGAACAGGCAGTTTTAATTATAGCAAAACATGACAACAGAAATGAATCCTCGTGGTTAACAGGTCATGAGACTGCATCGCAGTCCTCAGGCACTGAGACAGTCAGGACAAATGCTTGTAAATAGTGCAGGTGTTGAAAACCAATATGAGGTTATATAATTTCTTGACCAGAGAAATGCCAGCACATGTCTTGCAGCATTGTGGTGTGTGACAGTAAATTTCTGGTGGCAATTTACAAGCAGGGAAAAAGGGCTTTGATCTCACTACAGTTGCCAACCTTTACATTTCATATTCGCTCATCACCATCTCAGGATGCGCTAGTTTTCAGACAGAAGTAATAAGACAGAAAAAGTGACCAACTGTGCTCCTAGGTTTTTTCAGAAGAGCTCCACACAGTTTATGTGAATAAATTTTAGCCTATTATGTATGAAATATTACTGCTATTAGTTTCAATTTGTTCATTATTCTTGCATGACGAGGGATCTAAGTCCCACAACTCTGTATCTACTGTTTAACTGAGTGACCAAAGCTTGACAGGAAAGTGCGAAAAATGATGAATGTCTCATGATAAAGACCATCAGTCAAAGATGTATAAAAATAGTATAAAAATAGTGGCATTTCTGCGATTGAGAGTTAATCCATTGTCATATGTCCATGAAGACACAGGTGGATGTCAAAAAACTGCATACCAGTGACATAGGTTAATACTATTTCTCTGAATAGATTTTTGTACTACATTTTGTAATTTTTTTCACTGTTGATGTCCATGTTCAAAGCTGAATTTGTTCTCTCCTCTGTTCAAACTTGCTGTATTAGGTAAGGTGATCCTCAGTACTGAATTCTGGCATAACAAATAGCAGATTTTATGAGGTGTTTGAAAATACATGTAATACTTCCAGGGCAAGATTTTCAGGTACATGTTTCTGGTTTGTTTTTGTTTTACTTTTCTGAAAGAACTTATGTGTCTGTAGTGCTACAGAAATATTACTTCTATAATTGCTCACTCAAGCTTCCAAAATGTTACAATAACGTAATTTCAAGTCAAATGATAAAGACATTCCATTTAAACTGCACTGTTTCTGTGAGCTGTACTCAGGTTCCTCTGTAATCCAGATTTATTGCCCTCCTTATTCTCAGCAAGCCTGAGCAAACCTGAAATAGTTTTCTGTAATTATATAAAAAATAAATATAAACAGTGTTTCAAAACCTTCTAGGAAATGGAAGGTCAGCCATACGCCAGTGAATAATTTCCTTAGCACCTATTCATTCTGGCTATCACAGTGTCCAACAGTGCAGATATGGTATAAATAATAACGACAGTACCATTTACTAGGGTCTAAACCTACAACTGTATGTTTTGCAAAAGTCCTGCGGAAAGACATGGGGTTTTGAACATGGAAATTTTGTGGGGCTAGGCTGTGATTTTCGACTGACCATAAAAATCAGTATTCTGCTTGACCTTCATTGCAACAATATTCAGGTACAGCCTGAAATCAGACACATAGCTACACAAAGGGAAACACAAAGAGTTGGTATATCCTGGCACAAGGAACTAGCTGTCCTCTTCACAGCTGTATGTTGCAGAAGATAGGGGTTTGAAATATGATGGGCTGCAACACTTGGCAGCTGTTAACTGGTGCACAACAAAAATCTGACAGGAGACCTAAGTGTGGCTTCTCAAATAACTTTCACAGATTGTGTTTAATTTCAAGTTCATAAAGGACATCAAGAAACCAAAGACCTGTTAGTTCACAACCACTTTTCACAGAAAAAAGTGTCACAGATTTTACCCCATGATGACACTATTTTCTTGTTGAGATTTCTGCTGTTTCGGGGTACATTAGGTAAGAGAGACATTATCTTGAAAGGCTTTTGGTGGCATCTTCAATGTATGTTCTCATACAAATACATATTTTTATAATATCGTGAGAAGGGCCTGAGTCAACCAGAAAGACTTGGTCCCTATTCAGGTTGTTTGTGGCTTCCTTGGGCTTCCTGGCAGCCATTCCTATGTCCCTCCAGGAGAGGGAAACTCCCCACATAGACCAACAGCACACAGCCCTTGTGTACAGCTGCCAACACTGCCTTCCTAACCAGAGACCTTCTCTGATGCTGTCTCAGCAGATAAGACTCAGAGCAGGGCTATTTAGTGTCTCCTGAAGGCTGTAATTTTACCAAGATAAATGTAGTGGTGTGTCTGTTCCAGGCTCATTGAGCAAACCAGGTGCTTCAGAATGCCTTTGTGACTGAAAATTATGGTAACATGCTGCAACAGTTCCTCTAGAGAATGCAGGAGCCTGCACACATCTGGTCATTGGCAAAGCACACAGAGATGTATTTGTGGTCCAAATCCAGAGCTGAGCCTGTCGTTTGTCTAGCCCTGTGCAGGAGCATGACAAGTTGCACAGGCAAAACAGGCTCAGTGCTCCCCCAGGAGAGAAGGAGGATGAGGCTAGTTGTTTCCAGCTGAGGAAACAAGCCTTTAATTGTAACTGTTGTAGTGAAATTTGCCTTTTCTCACAGTTCCATAAGGAAGTGCGAGAGAAAAAAATTAAGATAAATTGAAAACTCCTCTGTAATTCAATATAACTAATAATTAAAGTAAGGTAATGAATAGAAAAATGCTGTGTTTTGAAAGAATAAGAAGTCACCTGGGTAATTGAATTGTTAATGAGTACCGGTTGTAATTACTAGATTTCATCAGAAAAGCAGAAATACAAATATTTGCTGTCTTTTGACTGATACTTCCCAATCTTGTGCACTCCTGTACCATTCTCTTCTGTTGCCTAATAAAAACTAATGATCACTTCCACAACGGGATAATGTGTACAGTGGGATAATGTGTTTAATCTAATTTAATTGTGACTAAGGTAAGTGGCATTTTTTCTCTCTTGTAGTTCTGATTCTCCTTTTGTGATAAGAGAGATATCAGAATTAAACTGGACTTCATTGAACTGCTCTTCCCACATTCACATCTAATGGATATTGAGTGGAGAATTAGTGTTCTAGTTGCTTTCTTATTTTCATTTATTTGTACAAGGCTAAGAAAAAATGTACAGGAAATGTATCCCCTTAAGTGCTTAAACCTTACTAGAAAAAAAAAAATATTGGGTCTTCAAAAGGATTAACACAACTCTCTGCTATTATCTTAACTACATGTCAGTGTTTGCTGTCTTACAACAAAGTAAGACATGGATTGCCAGCTAGGGTTTTATGGGATGCCTAGTGGGGTGGGGTTTTTTAGCCTGGAGCAATGCCAATCAGTTATTAGGTTGATCAGATCTGGGATATTACTACGTGTTTGTGTAGGTGGGGATGGGAAGTGTAGACCCAGGTATTGTTGGCAGAGTTGAGTGCAGCTGTATACATTACTTCTGAAAAGTTTGATGAAAACAGAACTTGTCTCACATATACATAGAACTTATTTGTCCCACATTGGGCTGGCTGGGGAAAAAAATCCATTTCTGAACTCTTGATGACTGCTTTGTCTGTTCTTAAAACAATGGAAGTATTTTAATCAGGTGCCCTAATGGAGGAAAGGACAAAATCTCCTAGGCCCTATGGGGAACAAAACAATTTTTGAAGAAAATGTTTACAGTATTTTTTACCTCCTTCCATTACATCAGCTCCATCATGATCAGCTAACATGTTTTTAAGCAAGATTTCTGTAGTCCACATTAGGAGTAAAATAATTACTGTTTACCAGATAGAGCTGTACCTGAATCCATTTTCCCTGCTGTAGGCAGTGGCTAAGTTACTGGTGGTCTGTACCAGTAGAGCAGTTATGTGACTAAAATTCCCAGCATAAGAACGAGTTATGAAACTATGGCTTGTGCAACACATCCCACCTGGGTACGAACATATGTTATTTTTCATACACCTACCTCACTGACCATACAGGCTGGCAAACATGTGACGTGCGGAAAACAGACTCCACAATCTGTAAGATTGTAAAGTAGGTATGTTTATTCAGCGCTGGGCAGCACGGGGGGTAGTCCCACCAAAGTCGTGTGCACCGCAACACGGCAGCTTGCCCTGTTTATATGTAGCAAAGTGTTACATATACATGAAGTTTCCCAATATGCCTATACATAGGCATAACCTGTCCCGCTTCGTATTAAAATTAGTTTCAAGAGGTCATTTCCATAAGTCCCTCCCAGCTGCGCAGGCTCAGTGATTTGAGTCGGTGGTCTTCAGGGGTCGTTTACTTCATCCACTCCTCTTCTGCCTTCCAAGGCCTGTAACAAAGATGGGCCATTTGCTACTAATCCCCCCTCTTCCACATTCCCTACAGTGTTAGTTTCTTATCTATAGTTTACTTCATATGATTAGTAAGTTAATCTAAAACACAATGCTAGCAATTTAAGATGGATCTACAGTTGGCTTCACAAAGGTCCTTTTGTTAACCCTTTAGCCTCCCTTCACATGGAGCTCTTTTGTAGGTAAAAGTGTGTTGTGAGATATGTTACCATATAAGGTTACCTTGAACTTCCTGTGTTAGTGTCCTTGTTTTGGCTGGTATAGAGTTAACTTTCTTCTCAGTAGCTGGTATGGGGCCTTGTTTTGGATTTGTGCTGGAAACAGCATTGATAACACAGGGATGTTCTTGCTACTGCTGAGCAGGGCTTACACAGCGCCGAGGCCTTTTCTGCTCCTCACCCCACCCCACCAGTGAGGAGGCTGGGGGTGCACAAGAAGCTGTGAGAGGACATAGCTGGGACAGCTGACCCCAACTGACCAAAGGGATATTCCATACCATAGGACGTCATGCTCAGCATATCAAGCTGGGTGAAGAAGAAGGGAGGGGGGGATGTTTGGAGTGATGGCATTTGTCTTCCCAAGTAACCGTTATACGTGATGGAGCCCTGCTTTCCTAGAAATGGATCTAAACACCTGCCTTCTTTTGGGAAGTGGTGGATTAATTCCTTGTTTTGCTTTGCTTGCCTGCGCGGCTTTTGCTTTCCCTATTAAACTGTCTTTATCTCAACCCACAAGTTTTCTCATTTTTACTCTCTGATTGTCTCCCCCATCCCACTGGGACTGGGATAAGGGAGAGTGAGGGAGCAGCTGGGTGGTGCTTTGTTGTCAGCTCGTGTTAAACCACAACAGTTAGGATAGGCAAAGACCTCTTATTATCCTTTGCTTCCCCTGTGGGAAAAAAAAACCCACAAAATAAAACAAACCCCAAAACCTGTTCTTGGGAGTAAAGAAATCGGTCACCAAATGTGTTGATAATTAATTAAACAGCCAGGACCCAAGGATGTTGTGTGTGCTCTAGATGAACATTTCTGAGTCCTGCTGCAGTAGTGATCTATATATCATAAGCAGCTTCATAAGACTGATAGAAAGATCAGTTTTTCATTCAGTTGGTGCTAGTTTTAAAGACATCAGGCTTAATAAATAAATAAATAAGTGACAAAACCCCATCATTGAACATAGATTTTAGCATTTGGCTTCAATGATGTGCTAGCTCTGTTGTGATGGGCATAGGCATAAACCTGCTCTGCAAGAGTCCCAGTTTCTTCCCTGGAGGAAAAAAACATATGAAAAGTGAAAATGAGATTGAATTTTGTGATTCCTGCCCCATTTTTTGTTTCAAATGAAACTCTTTAAAGTAGAAAGTAAACAATTTTATCAGTTAGTTACTTATCAGAACTGAAAAGGCTCTGAGCATGCACACTGAAAATAGTCATCTTTATTTTAAGGTGTTAATACTTCTCATGTGAACTTTCCAGCTCTGCTGAAATAAAGAAGTATAACTGAGAACAGACCCCAAGATAAAAATGTTAAAGGAAAGAAAATCAGTAGTGCTATTTTTGGTTTTGAATGGAAGATTGGATATCTCAAAATTTCTCTATATTACCTGGTTAAACAAGGTGTTTTCTACATAAATTACATGTTGGAAATGCAGTTTCAAAATTCTGACAAGCATTAGTACCGTATGCTTATTATTTGTAAGAAATGGAACATGCTAAATGTTTGAATCAGTTTTGAAATAAAAATGTATTTACACATGACAACAGTAACTAGAAAGGTGAGATACACAGCTAAAACCCCAATAAATATTTAAGATGCAAATTTTTAAGCCACGATTTAAGAGAAAATTTTATCCTAAATAAAAAACCCAACAAAACACAAACCCAACAAAACCCCATCCCCCCAAACAACAACTTTACACATAACATCGTGAAAACAGTTTTATCTTTTCAGTGGCTGAAATAGGCAAACAATTAACAATAGGTTATAAAAACAAGTATATGAAGAAGTTTTTTCTTCTTCCACTGGAAGAATCGATCTTGCAGTACTAAACAGCAAGTCAGTTTTTGGGTGTAATAAGGCCTTTTCAAGATGCAGAGAAGTGGGTGTTTTTGCATCTTTCTTTCAGTTTCCAGGAAACGTGCCATCTCGCTGGTGCTGCAGCCCTTCCATTCGTGCAGCTGGTGGGAAGGTGGACATGGAGGTGCCCTGCAATCCTCCCACCACAGGCAGGTAACCAATCAGGTCTGGAGCTGCCAGCTACCTGAAGCTCCCTATACGAACTGTTCTGTCAGTCAGGTTGCCGCTGTAATGTTCCTTTCGTCGCCCCTTAAAGAAACTGTCAAAGCAATGGGAACAGGGTTGGTGCAGTCATGAGGTAGGCTTTATGTTGAAGGCTTAGTCCTTCAGACCTGGGTCCAACCTGCATCCAGTCAGGCGGATTTTCTTTTGTGAGACCTGAACAAAAAAAAAACTTCCATTTAAATAGCTTTAAATTAAGCAGAAACAAGAATGATTTGCCTGGGTTGTTTCAAGTTTTTTATTGCTCTAAACTACTTCCTTTCAGCCTTCCCAGAAGCTACTTCAGCTGAACAGCCAGTGATGGAGAGTCCTTAAAGACAGTGTTCACAGTTTTGAAAGAGCAGCAAACAGCAGCACTCAGGACATTTAAGAAATGACTGATGAGATTTTATGGTTCTTAGGAAAGAAAATATTTGAGTATTTATATGTAAATATCAGATATTCACCAGAATGTTGCTTTTTAAGTACTGCCATATTTTTCTTTGCAAGTGCATATGGAGTAAGTAGCTGGAGATAATGTTCCCTCTAGAGACTCAGAAATTTGTTTTAATGTGAAACAAAAATGTCAGAGTACTAAGGCTCTCAGGCTTTTTCTTCCTTTGCAAGTAAAGCCCTCAAGGGAACATGGATAGAAAAATTCATTTTGAAGAGATTGACAAAATCCAATTAACCTGGTAAAATAATTAAGTAAATTAGCAAATTTAGCAATCAGAGTGTTGTCCTTTTTTGTTTGCTTAATTCTAACATTAATAGCTTAACATGGTAAATGTTTAACAAAGAAGAGTCCTCTTTTTTTGCCACACATAAACACAGATAAGTTAATGCATTTAGAATTCTTTTTTTGAAGAGCATCTAAAAGAAGTTCACCATAGTTGTTCATTAATCAAATTTGATCAACATCACCTCGTTTGGATGTAGAAAGCCAGTGTTACTTTTATTTTAGTATACTGCATGTTTATATACACTATGTACATAAATAAATATAAATATAACTGTGTATCCTTATGTCTGCATGTGTACATAGATTTTTTTTTATATGTATACATGTATGCATGCACAGACATGTATTCTCATCAGATCTCTTAAATTTATGGTAGGTCAGATACAGATTCTAAGAATCACTCGCCTCTGAAGGTAGGAAAATTGAAGTGTTCTCCATTTACTTTCCCACAAAGGGTAAGTTTCACGCTTTGGACAAACCTACAAACTCAAGATATCAATTGTCCAAACCTTTCAATCTTCACATTGAATTTAATGTGGAAAAAGAACAAAACAACAACCCCAAACCAACCCACTAACAAACCCTCAAACCTCTCCTTTCTGAAGGTAACACCATAAATAGAAACCATATAAGCCATGGCCTGCACGTGCCTCAGATCTGGATCTTAAGGAGTCATTGTAGGGCAGAAGAGACTACACTTGTTTCTCAAGAGTCTCTCCACTACTGTGATGAGTCAAATGTCATTGTTCCTAATTTAGAAAAGATTTGGCAAATGGTGAAACCTAAGGTAACTAGTGGCAGGCTGGTTCTCACAGCTTTCTGCCACCCACACCCAACAACCCCAAATCCCATCTGTACCTCTCCAATTTGCCCCAAGCCACATTCACGCCCTTTTCTGTGGGGA